>NC_082690.1:20910307-21027469 GCF_949987515.2 Delphinus delphis
TCTTGATCAGTGGTTCCCAGCACTTTCTGGGCATAAGGATCCTCACTGATCACTGAAAGTTTTAAAAAATATAGTGTCTGGACTGGGTCCTATCTGTAGACATTCAGATTTAATTGCTGTGGGGTGCGGCTCAGTCATCCGTACGTTTTTAAGAAGCACCCTAGGTGATGCTAATGTGTACCAGGTGCAGCCCTGTTCCCGAGATGATCACGAACCTCCCCTGGTAAGTTCTCTGTCTGTGCTCCGGGCATGGTACCCCTTCTCCGCTCATCCTGACTCTTCCCTTCTGTCCTCACTTCTGATTCCTATGCTTTAGCCATGCCCATTCATTTTCTCCAAGGGATATTCCCCCACCTCGCGCACGTGTGCCTAATATAAATAATTTATAATTCCGAATATGAATAATGTCCATATCTCCACTCCAGTGGAAACCTAAAGCCCAGTTCCCCAGTATGACTGCTGTGCATTTCTACCTGCATATTTTGCAGTGACTTGACGACCAAAATGAACTGATATCTAAAAACCATCTCCATCTTATCCGTCCCATTCCTATCATTAGTACTACTATGTATTACTTTTATTTCAATCTAAATTGCACTAAAATTAAAATCCTGAATAAGTGAAGTGTCCACTGTAGAACTTCGCTTACCTCCAAATTAATGTAAAAGGAAATGAAACCACAAGGGAGACTCATTGTATTCTACCAACTATATTATTTTTGGACAAAAGAAGGCCCTCCCCAGACCCATATGATATACGAGGAAACCTGCCTTCAAATCTCCTCATTACCGATCGTCAAGAAATAGTTAGCCCTGGGGTTCCCATCAAATGTGTCGATAGTTAAATTGACTCGTGAGTATTAACTGGCTTGCCTCCGTGACACTACAGGTAGACCTGGCACTGTGCATAGTTCAGCTCGTCCCTGATTTCCCATGAAGAGCACAGAGGAATATACACAAAATATCTGGTAAGAAGGATAGTTCCCACACTGCTCTCAAAGGCTCAAAGTGCCAATGACACAAAACATCTGGGATGAAGAGGCCTGAGGGGCAGGATGTGTGCCTGCCCAGGGCACACACCCAGCTTTCTTTTTTAAATTAATGTATCATTGATTTACAATGTAGTGTTAGTTTCTGCTGTACAGCAAAGTAATTCAGTTATACGTATATATGTATACATATACATTCTTTTTTATATTCTCTTCCATTATGGTTTATCACAGGATATTGAATATAGTTTCCTGTGCTATACAGTAGGACCTTATTATTATCCATTCTCCATATAACAGTTTGAATCTGCTAATCCCAAACTCACAATCTGTCCCCCCCCCAATCTCTCCCCCTTGGCAACCACAAGTCTGTTCTCTATATGTGGGAGTCACACACTCAGCTTTGATGAAGCCAAACAGTTTCTTCATCTTGCTCCGGAGCCTCACATGGGTCCAACACACTTTACTTCTCATGCTTACTCTCTGCAGACCTCGTTGTCCAAGTTTGTTTTCCATCTCAAGAACTGAGTCTAAGATGCACCCTTGCAACTGCTAATAGTGCAGTTTAATTCTGCCCAGTCACTTGTCTTCTCACATAATGAAACAGCCAACACAAGTCATGAAAATCACATTAAAAATATCACTTGAAGTGTGCTCTTGACGTTTTCTTACAGACATCTATTTTTAAAAAAATCAGAAAATGATTATTTTTTTCTCAATCTGCCTAGCCACAGGTGAGTCTCACCTCTGCCTGTAGCTGCTGTCCTGGTAGAGCTTTGGGACTGTAGTTAAGCCACATTGGTTGACAATGTCACAGAATTGCCCCACCAACTCACCTTCTTAAATCCCACCCTGTTCACTGTTCTCAAACACTTACGAGCACCCCACCCTGTTCACTGTTCTCAAACACTTACGAGCACCAAGAGAACTTTTGGAAATCAATCCTTTTTTGCCATCAGGAATTCAGGCCCATGATGGGCAAGGTCTGGTGCCCACAGCCCTGGAGAAACCAAGCTCAGTAAACATTCACCATAGCCTGATCCAGGATGCCCCAGGAGGGAACTGGTAGGAAAAGACAGAAACCACCTGCCCTGTAAGATCTCCACAGCGCTCTCTTGCCATTGCATGGATTACTGCAACAGAACAAGCTTCTTCCACATAACGAGGCAATGAGATCTGACTTGATAATGAATCCTCAGCTCATCATCATTTACACGAGATGATACATATTACCCAGAAAAGACTTACAAATGTACGTTACAACAGGACAACCATCCCAGTGTGAAGATAACGGGGAAGGTGGGGGGGGCATGGGATTCTACAGCCTCTGCCCGAAAAGTACAGGAAAGGGAAGCAGGGGAGAAAAGAATGTGCTGAGTAACAGGATAGGGGATGAGTACCTGCCAGTCGCTAAGCTGCAATAAATGTTCAGCCCCAGGAGACACTAGGCTGGAGGGCTCGCTATGTTGAAGACTTAATAACACAAGAGGCAGTGATAATTCACTTTGGGAAAGGACATGGCGGGATTCATCTAATCAAAAGATGGGTACACATATTCATGGGATATGTGTACCCAGGTTCACAGCAACACTATTCGCAAGAGCCAAGAGGTGAAAAAGTCCAGATGTCCACTGACAGATGAATGGATAAACAAAATGAAGTATATATATATACATATATATACTTACAATGGAATATTATTCAGCCTTAAAAAGGAAGGAAAGCCTGTCACCTGCTGCAACATGGATGACCTTGAGGACATCACATTAAGTGAACTAAACCAGTCACAGAAGGACAAATACTGTATGATGCCACCTACGTGAGGTATCTAAAGCAGTCAAATTCATAGAAACAGGGAGCAGAATGGTGATTACTGGGGGCTGGGGAGAAGGAGAAAAGGGGAGTTGGTGTTCAATGGGTAAAGAGTTTCAGTTTTGCAAGATGAGAAAGCCCTGCAGATCTTTAACACAACAATGTGAATGTACTTAAACACTACTGAACCGCACACTTAAAAATAATTAAGATGGAAAATGTTGCGTGTTTTTTACCACAATAAAAAAATGCAAAAAAAAATATGGCACGTGTGTGCGTGTGCATGTGTGTTTAGCAGCTACAAGACTCTAAGTTTTCCCTTCTGGCCGAGAATCTGAATGTTCTCTCCCCTATCATGCAACAGGTATAATAAAACCCCAAATTGGATCATTATTGGTTGGATTAATCGTGCTTTTGTGTCAATCAAGACAGAAATATTAATGCTCCTCTAACCTCCTTTCACTTAATATTTCAGTCTTTATAAAACTTAACTGTGAAACGTCTGTAACTTGCTCTCCATGTTCGTGAGCCAATGACAAAAACTCATAAGTACGAAGACCCCACCCACACCTGTGCCTCGTTTCACACCAGCCCCAGAAGAGAGGCAATCCATCAGCCAGACATTGATACTAGAATTGAGGGCTTCACAATCAATCCCTTTTTCTTTTAAAGTCAAAAAATTCCTAGTGATCAAAATGTAACTCTTTTTTGCTTGTTTTATGAGTTGGTGTTGCTTCAGCAAATTATTACCATTTGTGGTTCCTTACCTTTTGGTTTGGATGTGGAAGAGATGAAGGAATTTCATGGCAACGGGCGGGACACAGCAGCCGATCACCAGGTTGGAAAGCAGAGCAATAAAGAAAAGGAAGGAGACAACTGTTAGTTTATGTCCTTGGAAAGAAGGACAAAGTACACTCCCGAGTAACGTCTATCGCTTGAAGATCACAGCAAGAGCACAACGTAGAGGTATTTTGAAACACGGTGATACGCTTCATCACAGTGACCTCTCCTTCCACCATAATTAGAAACCTAGCGCTTCTGGCACCAAGAACAAAGACAAGACTCTTCATCATCTAGTAAGGACTTCCCTCCCCAAGCTTGTCTTTTCTTAGCTGCTGATTCTGTTACTAAAAACACGTAGGACATCATTCCTCCTTCAACAGGGCAGAACAACAGGCTCTGTGGGCACAGCTTTCTATCCTTGCAACCCTTTCTTCTGAACCCAAGAAAAGAATTCCACTCCTGGCACCTACATCCAACACACCAGTACCGACTGCTATGTCCCCAACATAGGAGAAGTGTCCTGTGAAAGCATATGAAAGCGTCAGGACACATGGCCTCTGTGTGAGAGGCCTTGGGTGTGGGAATGCCACTGTTCTGCAGTCCCAGTAGGTGCAGGGCAGCCCTCTTCTGGGGGGCGGGGCAGTGTCAGGCCACCACCTCTCCCATCCTTGTAAGAGCTGAGCTATCACAGATACTGGACAGTGGTGCTCATGCCTCAGAAGTTCCTACACACACACACACACCCCTCAGAAGTTCCTAGACATACACACACACACACACACACACACACACACACTCTCTCTCTCTCTCACTCACTCACTCTTCCTAATATGCTGGATCCCAAATGCATGTGCGCCCTCATTAAAGCTGTGTGGCCAAGCTTAGGAGAAGGAAGTTGTGTTGACTGTGACATCTGGAAGGAACCACACTGGAGAAACCACAAAAGGAGAGAAGGGGAAGGCATTAAGGAACACACATTATCCAGTGCTGAGATAGACTAAACAGATGCGATTTGGGGGAACCTGTCTTTTCTTGTTATAAAAGGCAAATTCTCACAGCCTGGCTCAAAATTTAGGAGAGTCGTTCCTTCCATAGCTTACAGACATGGTTTCAATGCCTATTGTTAGCTGTATGAGGTGAGCCTTTCACAGAATATGCTCATAGTTCGGCTGACTTTTGACTCCTGGCAGAGGGCAAGGGGGCAATGACAGGCCTTGCTGAATACCAGCCGACGGATGGTCCAGCAAGCTGAAGCACTGTCCACATGGCAGGAGGATGGAGAGTATATGCATCCCCTCTCTCACGAAAAAGCATCATGAGTCCCCTTCTCATCCAAACGGTATGCAGCACAGAAGGACACACAGCTCTCCGTCAGGGCAAAGGACATAGTTAACCTGGATCCGAACAGACCTGGAGCTCCTAACTGTCCTCCAAACTTCCTTTCCTTTCCTCCTGGGCACACAGCTGGACTGCACACCCAGTCTCCCTTGAAGTAGGCTGTGGCCGTATGGCTGTATCCTGGTCCATGGACCGTGGGCGCAAGTGATACATGCCACCTCCAAGGCTGGCCCACAAAGCCGCCAGCCCAACCCTCCACTCTCCCTTCCCCGGTCTGCGGGCTGGATGGTGATGTCCAGGGTGAAGACGACAGAGCTGCGTCACCCTGGGGCCCTGCATGACTCTGTGGAACACAGCCTCCCCCCGTCCAGCTACTGATGTTGATGGGCAAGAGAAACGAACTTCTACTGTGCTGAGCCACTGAGGTCTGGGAGTTTACCTGCCACAAGGGCCCACGTTCCTCTTAACTATTTCACCAGTTCTACTCCCTGGTGAGGGGCTAGCTGCCAGCTCTTAGCTTCTCTTAGATGCCTCTGCCTGCTTCCAACAAAACCCTTCCTTGCCCTTGAGCCAATCTGAACACATGTTTTTTTCCCTCAATGAATCTCTGAGTAAAAGATGGGCTTGAAGCAAATGCTCTAGAAGCCCAGCGATGGGCACAGGTGACCTGCTCGGGAAGGTGAGGAACAGGTGGCTTTGTGTTCCCCTTCGTGCAGCTCAGAAGGGCTGAAAGCACGGAAGGAAGCACGACGGACGGGCATCAACAGGGCTCCCTACCAAGGACATCAATTAGGTTGTTCGTCTTAGCCTACCTACGTCAGAAGAAACAAACAGGCTTAAATTAATTTAGAAGGCACATAAAAAAGAACTTCCTGCCAGCAACTGGAATGTCTTAGATCCGACCACAAGGTCTGATGTCTTCAAGCTAAATATGAACAGGGAGACAACTGCTCCCAGTTGGTCTGGGGTCAAGCCTTTACTGACCATCCCTCCTGTGACCTTTATACTAAGGAAGCAAACTTTCAGAGGAGAAAACAAAGAAAAACTCTCCGGTAGTTTTCTTTATAATCCATGCTGTGCTGTGAGGAGACAATTACTAGGGATTGTTCAGCAAAGGGATGTAGCAATAACTCCATCCACCTTAGGAAAAACACATCTACCCACCTCATAACACACTCCGTAGAGCCTGAAACAGCCACACCCATGGCCACATCTGTCTCCTGCTGCTGGAGATGTATACATTCACTTAATATACATGTACGGAGCATCTGTAATGTGTATGACACTGGGGAAGCCAGGACTCACAATTTATAGTCCCTGTCTTCAAGTTGCTTACCAACTACTAACAGAAGCAGGACATAAGCATGGGAGATTAAATAATATAACAAGGCAATAGTACTCATGATGTCACACAGACGTACAGCCTCATCACTGGGCAGAATTCAGCCTATCGTTTGTATCCAATTTGTTTTTCAAACATATTAATTTGCCAGTATCACTGTTCCCTGGAACTCCCAATTCCAGCTGGCCTGTGTGATTTATTTCCTCGTAACATATATCACTTTGTAAATCACTGCTTCATTGATTCTACTGTGTTTACTAAGCTTGACAAAGGCAGGGATTTCCTCTCTTTTGTTCACTCTTGTACCCCAGTGCCTCACACAGTGCCAGGCACATGGTGGAGGCATAATAAATATTTGACAAATGAATGAAAACTACTCCAAGTTTCTAAGTACAGAAATTAATAATAAACAATCACCTTGCTCTTAAAAATAGCCTTTAGCCTCACACAAAACATCCCAGTGTCCTCAGACTCTCTAAGGACACTAACCAGAGCCCCTCAGCCTGCGCACCAATGGAAGTACAGAGCATGGCTACAAACTGACGAGCACCTCAGTGTCAAACCCAAGATTCTGCTATTTAGAAGATGCAGTGGGCATAGCTCGTGTTTCACATGGCTAGCTGATTATTTAAAATAGTAATGGTATAGGGCTTCCCTGGTGGCCCAGTGGTTGAGAGTCCGCCTGCCAATGCAGGGGATGCAGGTTCGTGCCCCGGTATGGGAGGATCCCACATGCCGTGGAGCGGCTGGGCCCGTAAGCCATGGCCGCTGAACCTGCGCGTCCGGAGCCTGTGCTCCGCGGCGGGAGAGGCCACAGCGGTGAGAGACCCGCGTACCGCAAAAAAAAAAAAAAACACACAAACAAACAAAAAAAATAGTAATGTTATAGCCAGGAAGGTGACCCTCAGTCACCCCTGTGTCCAGAGGGCCATTAGAGCAATCAATGCCATTTAAAATACGGCAGTAAAATTTAAAAAGCAGAATGGATGCCCTGCATAAAATGCATGGACTAAAACGACAAAACCCGAAGCTACAAGAGCAATATGCTAAATCACTGGCCTATTTACTCAGCTAGCAAGAGGCTGAAAAGAACCTCGGGGGCAGAAGAATTGAGCTGCTCACCCCTGCCACTTAACATATCTTCTTTATTCAGGACGCCCACCAATATTGCACAGGCTCCCAAGGAAGCTAGAAACTCAAATTCCTGTTTCTCTCCCAGCAATCTCCGCGCCAGGTATTTATTTTACATTCTATGCTCCTGTGGCATGGATAGGGGAAAACTAGCTCTCAGGAGTTCCTCCGGAATACGCTGAATCACTAGATGAAATGAACAGGGCTTGGCCTTGTTCATCTGTGTTCGTCTCACAGCTGTGGCCGAGCGGGCAGTTCAGAGAGCAAATGACTGATGCTCATCCGTCTTAGTCACTGGGGCTGGCATAAAAAATACAGATCCTTGTCTGTAGTGTGCCCAGGAAACAAACCAGAAAAGAATCTCATTATAGTGAAGACCAGGCCAGCAGACATGTAGCGAGCTGGTTTCATGTGCACGGAAAATTATGCAGAAACCAATCTGCCAGGACAACAGTTTAATTTTCAAAAACAAAACTTGGCCCTCAGTGACCAAGCTAAGAATAGATTTTTTACTGAAAGTATCTTCATTTGTCAGCCGCAAAGAGTCCTCTTCGGGAAACGAGAAGGCCTACTTCCCGCAGAACTGAGAGGGGAAAGTTGTCATTGGGCGGTAGGGGTCCCCGTCAGAGATTTAGTCTAATGAAGAGACAAAAGGCTTGAACCTCATGGCTCCCAGACAGAGATTGGTTTAATCATTCTGTCCTCCTTTATGCTGTACATAATCGCCCCCGGGGTTTAATTTTTAATAAATTGTGTGCGTTGGAGAGCACGTGTGAGCACGCATGTACACAGACACGCACACACAGAGAGACACACACACTTAGAGAAAGTATGACTTTATTAACTCCCCAACTGCTGGTACCAGAATGTAAGCGATACACACTACCCCCAATTACAAGCACTGCCCTCCTCACGCATATTACACAACGTGGCAGCCACTTTTACCTGTCTTTCTGTTTTTCTCTTGGAGTCCCTGTCGACCCTGCTAAAGGGAAGCTCTAATAATACTTGGGCTACAAAGCCAATTTTTCAGCTTGTAAGGCCAGGCTGTAGAGATATGAGCAAATCATCTTGAAGAATAAAGACGTCCAAAGGAGCGGGACAGGCCCTCTGCAGAGGGCAGAGGTTTAAAGGGCAGTCCGGTGGAAGTGACAAAAGCAGAGGTCTTCGTGACTATTTCCATCCTGGGGTATGTCACCTTGTATTGTGATTTCCCTTTTTACACAAGTGTCTCTCCCACTAGACTGTGAACACTCTGTGGGAAGGGGCTGTTTATTACTGACTCTTGTAGCCAAAGCTCCTGGAGAAGAAACTATGGGCAGGAGACCTTCAGAAACCTTATCTCACTGGTTGAAAACTCATGGGGTGCTTTCATTCCCACTTCACAGAAGAGCAAATTGAGGTGTGGAGATCTGAAGTTGCTTGCCCCAGCTCACAGAGCTAGTAAGTAGCAGACCTGGGACACAAAGCTCAGTTGGTTGGGTCCCCACCTTTCTGTTATGCCTGCTCTATCCCTGCACGAAGAATCTGGGAAACGAGCAGTTACAGAATAAATGGACAATGTCGTGAGACTTAGATGTTTAGATACAAGGGAAGGGTGGTCACTAAAACTCGGGGGTGAATGCTGTGTGGATTAATGGGGAGATACCAGCCTAGGAAACACACAGGACAGTGACGGGGGTCCACACTTCAGTGCCAGGCAGTGGGTGGACATACCACAGGGAGCACCTAGGAGAAGTGATGACCCAGCCACACCCAATGTGCCAAGCGCCCCCCACCCCACTGAATCACCTCTGCTCAGCCCTCTGTGTTACAGGTGCCCCCCGCAAGGGTGAAGGGACCTGGTATCTAAGGTCGAAGACGTTGTTAAGTTCTAAAGAATCAGCAAATGACTGACTTGTTGAGGCATGACCCATCTTTAAATTGGGACCTGTCCATGTCTTTCTCTTTATGATATGA
This sequence comes from Delphinus delphis, assembly GCF_949987515.2. NCBI lineage: Eukaryota > Metazoa > Chordata > Mammalia > Artiodactyla > Delphinidae > Delphinus > Delphinus delphis. The sequence continues at coordinate 20,919,661 of NC_082690.1, forward strand.
AGGACGCCGCTGACCACTCGCTTGGTTTTTGCTACTGGGCACCAATCACGTACCTTTTTCTATTATAATTACTTTTCCTTTAGGTGGAGATGAATTACAACATTTCAATGCCTTGCAGCTCTTAATGTCGATATATTTCTATCCTCCCATCACTACTTACCACGACCAATTTTGCTAAAAACAATGGAAATCTTAAAACACTATCCCTAAAAGACAATTCCTGACTAAAAAGACGCTGCATTTACTTTTCCATTGTAATCTGCAGTCCCTGCTTTTCACGAGAGCAATTAGACCAGGAGCTATATGGCTTCGTTCTGAATAGCTCCTGGAGGGAGAGATGGAGCGCTTCTCCCCTCACGCACCTCACAGCTCCCTACTGGCAAACACAGGTGAACACAGTGGTTCTGCTACAGCCCTGGCAAGTCCTTGTTTACTGCAAATTCCATTTATTGTTCTGAGGCAGTAGAACTGTACTTAAGTAATAACAGAATTACCTGGACAGCTTTTGTAAAAATGATTCCTAAACCCCATCCCTGGAGATTCTGGGGTGGAGCCTCGGAATGTGTATTTAATTAACAAGCACTCAGGTGAGTCCATGAGGAGTTCGGGCTTGGAAAACACAGTTCTGCCTAATAAACCAGAGGTAATGCAATAGAGACAATCTGTAGCTCACACAACCTGCAAAGATCACCACCTCCTTTGAGGCGCTGGGTCTCACTGTGGAAGGCAGCAGGGAACACAAAGGAGGAAGGCCTTCTCCTCCAGAGGAGGTTTAAGCCTGGCCGTGTCCCTTGTACCCGTATCTGTCTGGTTGGTCTGGACTAAGTCATACCTGTGAGTAATTGGCGTGAGCGTCCTGGGATCTGTGCAATGGGGGCAGGTCTGCCTCAGTGTGCCCTGCAAGGTAGATGAGCTCTTCCACTGTGGTGAACATGTTTATTCTCTCTCTGTGTTGCGAGTGAATTTGTATTGTGTTTGCAGGGGTGTGCTGGGTGGTTGAGCAGATTCTTATTGAAAAAGTAACAATGGCCTTTTATAAGAGAAATTTTGATCTAAAACGCATTTCAAAACTACGTAAGAGGGGCTTACGTAGTTTTGAAACCCACTTACTTATGTAAGAGGGTGGCGCAGTGGTTGAGAGTCCGCCTGCCGATGCGGGGGACACGGGTTTGTGCCCCGGTCCGGGAAGATCCCACATGCCGCGGAGCGGCTGGGCCCGTGAGCCATGGCCGCTGAGCCTGCGCTTCCGGAGCCTGTGCTCCGCAACGGGGGAGGCCACAGCGGTGAGAGGCCCGCGTACCGCAAAAAAAAAAAAAAAAAAAAATCTACATAAGAATGTCGGAGACAGGAGAAGCTCGTCAATCGCATCCACTGAGAATACAATTATGAGAAAAATGAACTGTAATGATATAATAGATCTTTCTGTGTGACTTAAAGACTAAGCAATGAAGGAGGAGGGTGATGAGTGTGAGGAGAATGCGGCTATAAACACACGGGAATTAATCTCAGGACCATGTGAGGCGACACTCACCCCACCTTCACCCTGGGACAGAGGCAGCGCAGAGAACTCTGTGCTTTGGAGTCTTGACGTATCGGGGTTCAAATCCCAGCTTCACTACTTAGATGAGCTGTCTGACCTTGAGCAAACCGTGCATACGCTCACTGAGCCTTCTCTTTCTTATGAGAGTGGTGTAAGGATTAGAGCTAATATTGCAGAGCACAGGGCCTGCCACGTGGCAGGCACTGGATAAATGGAAGCTATTTGCTGTTATTATTACTTGTTGTTGTTAAGGGTAGTTTAGGGAAGGAGAGACTCAAAGATCTAGGATTCACAGATTTCACAGACGATCTCAACGTATATTTTAATTCTGAAGGATGGGTTGGACCATTGGAAGCTCTATCCCCATGTCCAACTTGGTGACCTGGTGTCCTGCACTCTGCCCAGGTGGTTTCCAGCAGGTCGTCTGCCTCTGCCTACGCAGCAGTTTCTAGACTGAAGTGGTACCAGCTGCTGCCCCCAGGAGAGCCCCAAACAATTCTTCCTTCTCGAAACCAACAGGGAGCAAAGGGCCACTGTCCTCACCCCCACATGGAAGTCTGCTGCCATGTTGACAGAATCAAGAAGTAAGGGAAAAGAAAAGATAGTCCAGTTGAATCCCTTCCATTAATAAAGACAACTGAGATTTCTCTTGATTTGTTTGCAATAATTTCCCACTTTTTCACGAATGGAAACATGCTGCCACCCGGTATGGTGACCAGGGTTAGAATTTCTAAGACGCTACAATCATCATTACACATGAAGTGTGATCTATTAGCTAATAGGTATAACGGTGAAGACAACCCTGCCTGGAATCTGTACAGGACCTAGAGAAAGCCCGACTTACTAGGTTCCTCATTCAAACCCTGATCGAACAAAGGCATCCATTCTGCAGAACGTTACCAGAAAGTTACTACCCAGCTAAGTGCTTCAGACATCTGGGGGTTGCATTCTATTTTGCTCTACTTATATTGCTGAAGATTTTATAAGTTGTCTGATTAGAAGGCGGATTTAATTACAGCGCTAAAAGAAATGACAAATATTACATATGCTCATCTAAAACCTGTCTCAACTGTTTTCGAGGTACCACTAGTGTGATGACTAATGTGAGGCATCCAGGCCTTTAATGACCGAAGGCCTCAGGCAACGCACACTTACTTTTAGGACACACATCAAGTCAAAGCACTGCTGAGGAATTTAACAAGAGTGTCGATTCATGCTCTTTTGCCAGGTCCCAAGTCATCCAGCTGTCGGTAAACGTGTTTTATACCAACGCTAATGCAGTGGTGAAAGCCAGTCGAACACACGCAGGAATAATGGGGATTAAAAAACATCTTCCAACTATTATATACCTGTTCATGCTGGTGTCTTCGGGTAAGTTATTGTCCAAGGAAAATATTTCAAAAATAAATTATCATCAGAAGATACATTGAAGAATGAAATAAACCACTGTTTCTCATATGTTATGAGCTTGAAGAGAACAATAAGACTAAAAATTAATAAAGAATTTTTGGATTATCTTGTGACTTTACAGTTTCCAATCTGAAGAACACACAACAGCTGCTTTGCAGCACAGAGACTTCACCCCTGCTAGGCAGTGGACTCACAGCGAGAGATGGAGGGTGTAGATTTCCCCATGCAGCAGGATGCTGAGGAGGACTTGGGCCACTGCCTCATACTGGTCAAGTGGGCCTAAGTCCCCTTGCCAGGACCCTGTCCAAAAGGGCAGCCTGCAAATAAAGAGACCCCACGAAGAAAAGGCTGTAGGTTATATCATTAGGTGACTGTATTGAGGAGAGTCAACACTGGATGTCCCGTACCTGGGAACCATGCAATGGAGAGTCCCCAAAAGGGGCCCTGAAGAACGCTCCTTTGGGTACCACAGGAAGGCCAGTATTTGGATGTCTGCCACCTGGCAGGCACCCACCATCAGCCATACCTACAGAGGGAGGCCTGCAGCCAAGGCCAGGGATGTGAGGGACACCTGTCTCTCCTCCCCACCCTAACTTAAGAGACAAAGGATGAGGCAAGGGGAGGGGTAAGACTGTCCCAGAGCTACAGCACATCCTCCACCCTTCCCCAAGGTGTGGGAAGGAGACAGAGAGAGTAGCCCTGCCCCTCCCCCACTTCCTTAAGCCCAAAGAGGGCAAGTGCTGGAAGAAAGGGGCAAAGATGAGATTTACAAAGGATATGGGACTGGTGCTTTAAAGCAGATGGTTCTGAGTTTACGTTTAATTAATGAAAACAATTGGGGTTCCACCAAAGATGTTCAATTAAATAAATCTTTCCTGAGGTTCTACTATGTGCCAGGCACTATTTTAGGCACTTGGGTGACAATGACACAGATGAACAAAAAAGGCAAGATTCCCTGCCCCTCTTGCTACTAGTGGGGGAAAGGAGATTTAACCCAGCACGGTTAACAACAGTGAACAGAGAAAAATAAAGCTACTGAACCTCTACCAAGTTCAGGCCAGTCAATAAACCAGTTCCAATAGCTTTCAAAGATTTAGCAATTTTTTTTCTGAAAGTTTTGCTTTCAGGAAAAACACTGCCTTCTGCAAAACTGCCCAGAAATCAAAGAGCTGCTTAAGAGGAGGAAAGGAGGGCTGAAGGGAGAAGTGACTAATAAAACAAGGTATGTATGTAGAGAAATTAAATGTCTTAAGCATTCTCAGGGAAGAGTATGTTGAGGTTTTATAAGCTGAGGTGGCAGCTGTATCTGATGGATATTTGATCCCATTTCTTCTGTGAAGACTCTCCTGGGAGACGGGACTGGAGGGCAAGCTGGGGACACCCAGGAAACCATGAATTTAGAGAGATGCTTAAGGGCACTCAAGATCAGCTGAAATAGACTAGAATGGCCAGGTAAGAATCTGAGACCTGCTTTCAATTATACCAAGGCAAGCATGACTGTGTTTTCTAAATATTTTCTCTTAAAAAGTCATTATTTATACAGTAAATAGGTCCATGTTATGAACAACTCAAAAATCTTTGAAAAAACACCCAAAGTTTCCTCCTTCCTTTCCTCTTTCCTTCATCTCTCTCCCTTCCCAGTTGCTGATTTGATTCCACCTTCCCAGGGAAGGAGTCTGAGGGTCACATCTGAGAGGTGAGGTCTGGCGGGCATGGGACTCATGAAGCCTGATGGAGACAAGGAACCTCTGGCATCTTTGGGGTGATGGCTCTGAATTCCAGAGTGAATTCTACTCCCCATTCTCCTTCCTGAAATGGATCACTGCTTTCTTCTCAAAAGCCCCTTTCTGGGCTAGAGTGTCCCTTTTTCTTCTAAGAGTGGTGTGTACTTCCTTGGCGGACTCCATCCAAGGTACAGCTGTGTATGGGCCAAGCTTTTTCTTCTCAGGATAATAAAAGTGGCCTAAGGAGTGTGTCAGTACAAAGCCTGACTGCAGTGATGTCATGGGAGGCCTGTGGTGCCCTAATGAGCCCGGGTTATAGTTTTATTTAATGTCAGATTATTACCCTGAATAACGCTAAAGGTTGTCTACTAAGGCCTCAGTTCCTGGCTGTTCACAAGGTAGAGTGGTATAGATGACGGTACTTACTTTTAAATGACTGGGTGCAATAGGGGAGAACAAACCTGACTCCACATTAGATCTGTTCTGTTGCCTGTGCTCTGCACCTTTTGTAAAGGAGTGTTGCCTAGAGCCTGAAATATACAGGATAGCCTGTTCTCAGGACTCTGACCTTTAAGAGTCCATTCATATAGAGATAAAAAGTTGCAGAACAGAAAATAACATTTGTTTTATTGGAGGTTTACAGGAACATCGTGACCTGACCTATGTAGACATCTGCAAGAACAAAGGATTCCAACACCAAGAAGTTTGCACAGCTAACCACACCCTCCCTCACCTTGCCTTTAATAAAAGTGCTTTGCTGAAACCCTTTGAGAAGTTCGGAGTTTTTTGGGCAGAAGCCATCTGTCTCCTTGCATGGCCCTGCAATAACCTTTCTCTGCTCCAAACTCTGATGTTTTGGTTTGTTCGGGCTCACTGTGTGTCAGGCACTCGAAATTGTGTTCCGTAACATGGGTACTAAAAAAGATAAGGACACTTCTACTCTGAAACCTTCCAGCTTTCCAAAATGAGTTCACTTTTTTTTTTAAACATCTTTATTGGAGTATAAGTGCTTTACAACGGTGTGTTAGTTTCCGCTTTATAACAAAGTGAATCAGGTATATATATACATATATCCCCAGATCCCCTCCCTCTTGCATCTCCCTCCCCCCCTCCCTATCCCACCCCTCTAGGTGGTCACAAAGCACCGAGCTGATCTTAACACTGCCCCTGGTTAATGTCAACCCACAGGGTGCTAATGGCCCCGGAAGCTCCTGAGAACAAACACAGGATTAACATCACAGATTCTTCATTGGGGAAACCGAAGTGCTGGCACAGCTCAAAATCTTTTAATGTCATGCCTGCAAAACGCCCCTTCTTAATAAACCGGTAAATTTTCCAGCCTGGCACGGCCAAGCCTGGCTAATTCTTTTTAGACAACCAAGAGAAAACTCTAGCTTCAATTCTTTTAGGAAACTATTGGCCTAAATTAAACCCAACAGCCAGAATGCTAAATGCAAATCTTGGTCCTCCAGTAATTTAGCTCAAGCAGCAAAGCTACTTTCCCTTTTCTTGTTCCCACTAAGTATTTTGTCATCATGAATTGAGAATAATAAAAATAAACCGACACCGGTAAATGTAACTCCAGACAGGGTACTGGGTTGTATGGAAATCTATGGGGCTGACATTAATAAAATTCTGTTTAATACATTAAAATAGTATTTTATAGGAAAATTTCAACATGTGCCACAGAGAGGAGGCATGCTGAACCCATTGACATTTAGCTAACAGAATTTTAATAGACTTGAGCTGGCCTAGGAAGGAAGAAAAATAGGAAAGAAATGCCAACCAGATGACTCCCTAGAGGATAATTCATTTTGGTTTTATGTGACATTAAATATCACTTCCTCCATCAAGGTTAGAACCTGCATTAGGCTTACCAAAGCAAATTTCACCCATTCCAAAACTCCCATCCTCATGGTTACCAGATCAACTCCAGGGTCTGGGGCACTGCTACCAACCATTCTAACCAAAGCAAGACAATTCCCTGGGAGTGATGCCATTTTCCATTTCACTGTACCTGTGCACCCAGATCACAAGTACCTGTGGCTTAGGAAACACTGTTGGAACTTCTGTCCTCTTGGCCGAGTCTCACGGGTGGCTTGATTTCACCTGGTCCACGGCTATCACTGGCTATCGCTCTGGATAGAAGCTCTGCAGCTCTGAAGGCAGATTCCCTCCTGTGAGGCAGGTCCAGAGCCCTCAGACCTGGTTACTCAACTGATTAGTACTTCACAGGACAGGGAAAGCAAAGTGTTCTCCAACCCCCAAGTGACCAGAGTCTTCAGAGTATTTCTCTCCTCCCTTTGTTTTTCTTCTTCCCATCCCCCCTTTCCTATTTATCTTCTTGCTCTTCTTCCCATTTTCCTTCTCTTAAAACTGCCCATGCAAGAATATACAGTGGAGAAAAGAAAACCTCTTCAATAAGTGGTGCTGGGAAAACTGGACAGGTACCTGTAAAAGTATGAGATTAGATCACTCCCTAACACCATACACAAAAATAAGCTCAAAATGGATTAAAGACCTAAACGTAAGGCCAGACACTATCGAACTCTTAGAGGAAAACATAGGCAGAACACTCTATGACATAAATCACAGCAAGATCCTTTTTGACCCACCTCCCAGAGAAATGGAAATAAAAACAAAAATAAACAAATGGGACCTACTGAAACTTAAAAGCTTTTGCACAGCAAAGGAAACCATAAACAAGACCAAAAGACAACCCTCAGAATGGGAGAAAATATTTGCCAATGAAGCAACTGACAAAGGATTAATCTCCAAAATTTACAAGCAGCTCATGCAGCTCAATAACAAAAAACAAACAACCCAATCCAACAATGGGCAGAAGACCTAAATAGACATTTCTCCAAAGAAGATATACAGACTGCCAACAAACACATGAAAGAATGCTCAACATCACTAGTCATTAGAGAAATGCAAATCAAAACTACAATGAGATGTCATCTCACACCAGTCAGAATGGCCATCATCAAAAAATCTAGAAACAATAAATGCTGGAGAGGGTGTGGAGAAAAGGGAACACTCTTGCACACTGTTGGTGGGAATGCAAATTGATACAGCCACTATGGAGAACAGTATGGAGGTTCCTTAAAAAACTACAAGTAGAAGTCCCCTATGATCCAGCAATCCCACTACTGGGCATATACCCTGAGAAAACCATAATTCAAAGAGAGTCATGTACCAAAATGTTCACTGCAGCACTATTTACAATAGCCAGGACATAGAAGCAACCTAAGTGTCCATCAACAGATGAATGGATAAAGAAGGTGTGGCACGTATATACAATGGAATATTACTCAGCCATAAAAAGAAATGAAAGTGAGTTATTTGTAGTGAGGTGGATGGACCTAGAGTCAGTCTGTCATACCGAGCAAAGTAAGTCAGAAAGAGAAAAACAAATACCGTATGCTAACACATATATATGGAATCTAAGAAAAAAAAAAAGGCCATGAGGAACCTAGGGGTAAGACGGGAATAAAGACACAGACCTACTAGAAAATGGACTTGAGGATATGGGGAGGGGGAAGGGTAAGCTGTGACAAAGTAAGAGAGTGGCATGGACATATATACACTACCAAATGTAAAATAGATAGTTAGTGGGGAGCAGCCGCATAGCACAGGGAGATCAGCTCGGTGCTTTGTGACCACCTAGAGGGGTGGGATAGGGAGGGTGGGAGGGAGGGAGACGCAAGAGGGAAGAGATATGGGAACATATGTATATGTATAACTCATTCACTTTGTTATAAAGCAGAAACTAACACACCATTGTAAAGCAATTATACTCCAATAAAGATGTTTAAAAAAAAAAAAAACTGCCCATGAAGTGACATCTTAGCATTTGTCCAATGTTTTAATGTTCTTCTCATAATTTGAAGGTGATTTGAACATTTTATATTTCTTTCTAAATATATATTTTTAAAGGCACTAAAATACATTGGTTTTTGTTTGTGCTCTGTCATCGTAAGATTTTGATAGTTTAAACTTTTGCTATTCTTGACTTGCTTTAAATATGAAAGGTTGTTTTTGCCTTTTCTTTTTCTTTTTTTTTTTTTTTTTTTGCTTTCTGTTTTTCAATGGCTCCTTTTCATTCTGTATGCTTCAAATGAGCACTAAACTTCAGTTGTCAAGTCTCCGGGTTTCCTTATTTGCAGATTCCTTTCACTTGTACAGATTCGCAAGTTTAGTGCTTTAGTTCAGAACTCAAGCTTCCCTTTACCCAAACCTTTTTACTGAGCACCTACATAAGCCAGCAATAGGGCCAGTCACCGGGGGGGTTCATTGTCCAACAAGATAAGGTAACTGGCTTATATTCCAGAAGGGGAGACAGTAAAGTCTAAATATATAAAATATTCAGAGGTGTTGCCACGTGTTACAAAGAAAATCACTCGCATGCTTTGGGAGAACAGGCAGGAGGCCTGATTGAGATGGGTGGGCAGAGAAGACCTCTCCAAGGAGCTGGTTTTTAAGGGAGTCAGGTGCGCAAGGAGGTGGGGCAGAGAATTTCAGGGGAAGGAACGTCAGGCACAGAAGCCCTGAGGCAAGAAGGAGCTTGCATTTTCTAGGAACTTGGAAAGAATGTGTGAGCGACTGGGGCCCAGCCGAAGGGGAGAAAGTGACATAGGACAAGACTCAGAGGGCAGGACCAGAGCTCACAGGAGGCTTCTGAAGAAGCTGGATTTTATTAAGGAAGTCGCTGAGAGGCTTTAAGCAGGGGGATGGCATGACGTAATTTTTGTGGTATTTCTCTTTACGCATCACTCTCGGAGAATCTGAACTCCTGTCTCTGACTGCAGTCCAGAGTACTTTCCAACACATTCTCAAGACCAAATTACTAGTTACAACCACAAAACACACCAACACCCTGAATCTACCCCCAAATGAACTCCACTTAGAAGAAAATAGGACAATATGTACTTTTATGAACTCAAACATTTCTGAAGGCATATAATCGACTCAACTGTAAAATGATAGATCCATCTCGTTTCTAAAAATTAAGATTTACAGCTTCCTGCCTGTACATATTTGGTTTTGTTTTATTTTTTTCTTCATCATCTCCTTAGAAATCACTAACAAGTACTGTAACATAATGAAATGTGTACAATAGTTTCCCCAAATATTTTATTGAAATGATAAAAGTTATTTAAAAAAAAATCAAGGAACACATTATAAGAAGAATGAAAAGAATACAAGATGTAAATAGGAACTTATAGCCACATAGCTAATAAGTAAGTGTAGCTATTGAATTTTAGGTGATAAGCAGAAAGGAAATGAAAGAAAAAGTTAATCTTCCTTAGAAACAATCAGTAACATAATCCCCCCTTCCCTGCCTTTTATCTGATCCAATCAGTCACACATTTATTGTGAACCTACTATTGGTGTGTGCTGTGATTCGCTCCATCCACCCCTGACACAGCTGTGCTCCTCTACTTTTTCTGACACTGTTTCTTTATGCTATGGCTCCACCTCTGCCTGTCTGTCAGTCTTCTCTTTCAAGCCCAGCCCTTGCCATCACCCTTGACTCAGAGCTCAGCTTCCCCTTGGAAGGCCTGGCCTCACTTCTGAAAGCCATGAGGGCTATAAATGAGGCACTGATAAGATACAGAATGGATCTGGCCCAGTGACAACTTCTCCCTAAGCCTGAGAAAAGCTTCCCCAGCAAAGGCAGTGGTCTTTTCTGAGACATTTAATAGGTATAATTGTTAATTACATGAGACTCCTTTGGGCTCCTTTAGGTCTTTCATCTACCCATCAGGGCTAAAATAACAGCTGAACAAAAGCAGGACTCCTCTCCAACACAGACACAGCTGAAGAACAAATGCTTAAGAAATAAGATGAATGTCCTCTGAGAGTACAGAGATTTAACAAGTTATTTTTAGTTTCAAGTACCTAGACACTAGGATACAAAGAAACCTCAGAAAAAGGAAAACTCAGCTGGAAAAATGACAAAGTCGTATTGGCAGCGGAACCTCATGAAACCAAAATTGAAAATAACAGATGATAATGCACTTTAAAAAATACCTTCCTACAATCACTGGTATTAATCACTCTTAGCCTAAGTAGTCCCCATGATATTGCACATGTGGAGCAAACGACTGCTTGAGATGCCTATTTACAGTATTTTGTGTACTAAAAAATCTGTCATTCTTTTTCCTCCCCTCTCCAAATTTTAGACATCAAGTAGTTCCTTGTGATGATAAAAGATGTACAATTACTTGACCTTCATAGGTCACTGTACCCATTTCTGTTCTGACTATAAACTAAAAGCTAAGAAGTCTCACATTTATAACTGGCATGAAATTTACCAGGATTTAGGTGGTTTTTGCCCATTTAAAATTGGTTTTCCCTCAGTATAGCCGGACAAAGTTTCTGAGGAAATCAATACTTTTCATTATCCCTGAAGTCTATAATCCACGGACAGCAATTCCTGGATGGTCACCAAAACGTTTGCAATCCTTTTGTGGTTGGTTTCAAAGCAAACCAGCCAATAAGACCTTTGCCATGACAAGTAGATGGTCTGGTTGGGGGACTGAGGGAGGCGGGTTGGGGGAGGGGTGGAAGGTACAGGTGCTTTGTGTCCCTGAGCAGAATGCTGTTGGTAGAGGAAGGCTCTGTTCATCAAAAACGGTGTAACTGACCCGCAGGCAGAACATCACGTTTGTAATCCAGGTTTCCTAGAACTCGGTGTGCAGATCCCTTGTAGTGGCAAGGACGCCAAAATGGGAATAATTTACATCGAGCACTAAATGCATCCTGGGTTTTGTCTGTAGCATATTCGTCTACTCCCAGTTTTGCCAGTCACCAAACAGCTTATGCAGATGAAGTGGAATACACAAAACTGTGTTTCGAGAGCATTAGGATAAAGATATTAATGCTGCCCTAATTTTGTAACATTTTCTTGGCACATGAAATATTGAAGGCCAGTTTGCAAAGAGAAACATGTAATTTATGTATTCTACACTCATTCTCAAAAGGATATGAGGCAGAAAACAGAGAATTCATTTTATAGGGAGTGCCCACTTGAACTCACCAAAAACAGAAAATGTAATCTTCTATATTCATAAAGAGGTATATTTTTAAAAACATTTTTTTTCTATGAAATCTTACATTGTTAAAAAAGTTCCAGTCATAATACTAGATTTTAATCTGCTTTTTGGCCCCTTTCCCAAAACACAGTGGTACCTTTCTCCAAAGGCCAGGAAGCACATGACAAGACCTCGAATGAAGAATTTCACCACACTTTTCTGAATGTATTGAGAGCAGAAGTGATGCAAAGTGCCACACTCTTTGGCAGCCTTTTCTGGGGTCGGCTTCCCCGGCACCCTCTTGAATAATACCTTTATTGATTGGTCTTGCTCTTTGAAATGAGCAGACTAACCCAGAGGGAAAACAAGAAGCTTTACTCTCCCTGAGTCGATACATGTAAATAACTGGTAGCCTAAAACGATTCTAGTTGTCTAATGGTTGGAGGCAGATGGAAGGTTTGTTTTGGAATCACTTGAAAATGTGTGCCAGCTGACCTGGCCCCTCTGTTTCAAGGTCCTCCTATTGGCTGCGCTGTCACTCTGCCAGTCAGTGGCTTGGCAGGGCTGTGAGAAGTTCCTTGGAGGAAGGGCTGCAACTGTGGTGCTGTCAGTCTATTACCTTTCTTCCCCCATCACCCCACCCATAATAAAGGCACAAAGCAGTAAAATTCCAGAGCAGTGGCACTGAATGGACAAAAAGTTATTTACCAAAAGAATGTAACACTCCAGCAACACATGATCTTTAAGCATCTTAGAGCAAGGCGCTGGACTAAGTACTGCAAAGGATGTGAGTTACTGTCAAAAACCTCACCGCCTAGAAGGGGAAGGAGATGATCAGACATCAACTACACATCCAAGGTATTTACTATGCCCATGAATTTTTAGAGGCGATCTATTTCCAGTTCGTCACTTTAAACCTAGATTTTTGTACTTGCTTCTGACCCATGGCTACTTGGGATTAGAGATATCAGTTGAAACTTATGAGGGGGAAGAAGAAATTTTTTTATTCTCTTAGCAGTATAATTCCCCTTTAAAAGAGATTCGTCTACTAAACTGTACACCTAAAACTGGTCAGGATGGTAGATTTTATGTTATGTGTATTTTACCACAATTTAAAAGAGAGAGACAGACAGACAGAGACAGAGAGAGATCTTAGTGGTTGCTCTCCTCTCGGGCAACATCTCCTCAAGCTGTTTTCTCACTTCTTGGTTTCCTCCTTGCTATGCACCCACTATTTAGCTGCGCAGAATCTCTGAGTCTAAGCTTGGCCAGGTTATCGTTATTTGTTATTGTTGTTATTGTTGTTTATTTCCCCTCCAGCTTTACTAAGATGTGATTGACAAATCAAAACTGTATATATTTAGGTTGTACAACATGAGTTTTTAAAGGTATAAAATGTGATGATTTAATATATATCTATATCGTGAAATGATTACCACCATTAATTTAATTAATCCATCACCTTACATAGTTACTAAACAAACTAAAGCTTGCAAGTGAAAGTCAGCTTACTTCCGTACAGCAAAGAAAACCATCAAACAAAATGAAAAGGCAACCTACGGAATGGGAGAAAGTATTTGTAAGCCACATATCTGATAATGGGTTAATATCCAAAGTATATAAGGAACTCATATACTGAAGAGCAAAAAAGCAAATAACCTGATTAAAAAATGGACAAAGGGCCTGAATAGACATTTTTCCAAAGAAGCCATACAAATGGCCAACAGGTACCTGAAAAGGTGCTCAACGTCACTAGCCATCAGGGAAAAGCAAATCAAAACCACAATGAGATATCACCTCACACTAATCAGGATGGCTATTATTAAAAAGGTAAGAGATAAGTGTTGGCAAGGAGGTGCAGAAAAGAGAACCCTTATCCACTTTTGGTAGAAATTGGTGTGGCCACTTTAGAAAACAGTATGGAGATTCTGCAAAAAATTAGAAATAGAACTAACACATTGTTCTTTGTTCTAAGCAAAAACTGTTGCTCAAATAGTACGTGCAAATAAAGTTTTCTTCAGAGCATCCACAAAACAGAAGGATCCCAAAGAGTACGTGTAACAGGGATCTCACTGCAGTTCCTCTGTTCTGTTCTTGTTCCCAGAACAGTTTGGACCTTCACTTTGTTAGCTGGCTAATGGTAGAATCCATTGGTCCTGACTTTCTGGTCACTGTGTCCCTTACAGAATCTAAGACATCGCTGGCATCTTGGCAGTGGGGTGAAGGACTGATTTTCTTTCTTGATTCTCTGTGTGGACGCTCAGAAACCATAAAAATTAGAACCGACGATAGGCCTTTTGTTAACATAAAATTGGCAGTAAGACAGCTCATACCTGCTTCTCAACTCTTTGCTTGCATATTTTGAACCTTTACCAGGAATGTGGAGGCAAAATATGTTGCTCCAACTTTCAGCTTGCTACTAACGACGTAATGATAGGAAGAAAGCTTTATTTTCTCAGTATCTCTTTCCAAACTGTTTTGTATGGTTTATGAGGACACCTAGTTTAAAGCAGCTTTTTGTTTCTACTCCCTCTGTGCTCCACTTGGGTGGTGGGATCAATGAACAAAATGCAGAGATAAGGGCAACTCAGAAACTCACAAGACACAAAGGGTGGACCTCTGACAGCTCCACCTCAACCACTTCTCTTCCAGGACGACACTGACCATGGGTGCTGACTGCACAGGGACCTCCTCTCAGGAGATCCATTTATTTTTTTATGCCTCTTGAAAAATAACGTTAGTTTATAACTATTAGGTGCAGTCTGAATGTTTGTGTCCCCTCAAAATTCATATATGTTGAACTCCTAACCCCCGAGGTGATGAATTAGGAGGCGGGGCCTTTGGGAGGTGATTAAGTCAGGAGTGTGGGGCCCTCATGATGAAGATTAGTGCCGTTATGGAAGGAGACCCCGAAGAGCTCCCTCACCCCTTCCGGCATGTGAGGTTACAATAAGAAGATGGCCTTCAAGGAGGAGCAAAGCCCTCCCCAGACATGCACCCATGATCTTGGACTTCCCAGCCTCCAGAACCGCAGGCAACAGATGTTTGTTATTAGTAAGTCTCCCCCTCCTCCTCCTCTGCCACCGCCCAGTCTATGGTATTTTGTTAAAAAAGCCTGAAGAGACTTAAGACACTATCTTTCCGAAATTCCCTAACACAAAAAGGAGATGTTGGTGGGTTAGGTATAATCCCCCCACCCCACCAGTTAAGTGAAACTTTCTTATTTTCTTCCTTTTCTCCCCCTAAATGGGTAGAAAGGAACTTGTCTTCATTTCTGTTTCTCGATACGCTACAGATACAAAATTTTAGTGCACCGATAAGTTCAAGGTCCGTGAATCAGGGACTTGGCTTGGTTCCCTGTTGCCTCTCCAGCCTTGATCGGTCAAGAAACACCAGTTGCTGGTGGAATGACTGACTGGTATGACTTCAAAGTGAAGAGCTGAGCAACCTGAGTGCGTTTCCTTGCCTTGCCAGGATTTTCTGGGTCACCAAAGTGAGGTGCTCTCCAGCCCTGTGGACCACGTCTTCCACCAGAGGGAGCAGGGGCACCACCACAGTCCCGAGGACACTTGGTGCAAAACCACGGGAGATGCCTGAAGGGGAAACTCAGAAGGTTCCCCAGGCACAGTAAGAAAGAATTTAAATCAAAGCCAAAGTGAAGAAGAATAAATCTTGAGGTCCATGTAAGTAAAGGCAAACGGCCAGATTCAGCCAACATAGACCTTCTTTCTCCTGCTGCTTAAATGTCTGGGGCTCGTGACCTAGAGGGGCCTCTGCTTGCCTCCTGGTTACTAATGATGGGGAGGCAGCCTTGCCACAGCACATCTCATCCTAAAAGCAGAAGGGACAGTGCCCACAGCCAAGCCACTCTGAAATCCCGCACTGCGACGCTCTGAAACAGTTCTATCTGTGTCTCCAGCTCTGGGGAAAAGATCAGTTATGTGGGTTGTTTTTGGTCTGGCACAAGTGCTACGATGACTTCATTCCAAACTCTGGGCTGTGATTCCACCTAAGACCAAATAATTCTGCACAAACCACCATCAACTCACATAAATGGCAACAGAAGTTTAATATTCAAGGCCTCCACTTTCTTCTCCAGACAAATCTAAACCTAAAAAGGGCAACAGTTTGAAAGGTTGGGCATCAAAACACACAGCTGTTAACGCAGATCATTAGCCCTTTCTAAGTCTCGGCATGAATGAGAAGGTGGTGAGGTGGACAGCGGTGGACAGGGGGATTCAAAAGGACAGACGTGGGTGACTACTTTGCCTCATGGACCACCATCCACAGATCGTGGAGGTCACAGGGTCGATTTTAAAGCCCAACATCATCTAAAAGGAAAGATAATTCAAGAGGAGATCTAAGATGTATCATGATTAAAAAAAAAAAAGACTCAAGCTAATGAAGCTTTGGAGAGTAAATTATTCTTCCATGGCTGCTGAAACAAGCAACAACAGCAAAAGATACTCTATTTTCTGAGTGGTTCCACCCTCTGGACGGAACCTGCCAGTCCACAGACGTCCGATTCAGGCCATTCCTGGGAGCCTACTGATGGGATATAACTGTTGAGCAATCAGAAACAGAGCATCCCAAGCAGTGAACATGGTAATATTTTAGGTTTGTTTTAAGGTAATGATCAGAGGAAGTCGAAAATTACCTATAGTTCAAGAGAGAAACCCAGGTGACAAACTCAAATGAACAATGACAAGTTTCTACAAGGCAAGATCCTGGTATATTTCCTTACACTGCCCACTGCATCTTGCTCAGTCTATAGCAAGTGCTCAGCAGGGACTTACCAATTATCTAATTTAAAAAGATATATCTATGGGCTTACCTAAAAAGAAACCGGAGGCCAGATCCTTTCTACAAAGCTACCACTAGATCAGAGGATAGAAGTTTTAGACCCAGAAAGATAAAAACACAGTAGCTAATCAAACCCACTGAGTCTAAAATGTTTTCCAAAAGTTGGGGGATCCTTCCTATAAAGAAGGTGGCTTCTTGTTCTAATCCTACTCTTCTAGGCAGACAGGCTTTCACGAAACTAACAAGGACTTTAAAAAAATCCTCAAGAGAGAGGCGAAGAGTGTGTTAACTTCGGGGCGGGGGAACAGAGACGGCTGCGCACACTCAGCAAGACCCATGAAGAAGCTCTCCTAATGTCTGTGGAGAGATCTTTCTCTACATAATGGTAAACAATGAGCCTTGTCAAATTTTTCTTATTTTTCATCATGGGAAACGTTAAGTGTCACAATACTTCAAGCATGCAGCGTGAACAGAAAACAAGACGGCACACCGACTTCACGACAATGGTAAATCAAGTGTTCTGTCTGGCAGGAAAAATGTCATTAGCCTGTGAAGTGATCTAGCTGATGTCATTTTTGAAACAGAGGTCTACTTGAATTTATGAGGAAAACAATTGACTTTCTTTTCAGCCATCTACTTTTAGAAGGAAAATATTTATTGTACCTTTCAAAAGAAAGAACATTCATACTCCCCCGAAAATAAGTTTATAGAGTAAATATTTCCACTAGCAAAACATGGAGGGCTTCCCTAATGGTGCAGTGGTTGAGAGTCCGCCTGCCGATGCAGGGGACACGGGTTCGTGCCCCGGTCCGGGAAGATCCCACACGCCGTGGAGCAGCAGGGCCCGTGAGCCGTGGCCACTGAGCCTGCGCGTCCGGAGCCTGTGCTCCGCAACGGGAGAGGCCGCAACAGTGAGAGGCCCGCGTACCGCAAAACAACCAAGAAAACCAAAAAAAACAAAAACAAAACAAAACCATGGAAAACAGAAGTTCATTCTTAAAAAGTCAGGTTATGAAGGACTAACAGCCTCACGCCCAAATGGAACATTAAGGTAAAAACAGCTCATCATTTTGTTCATTCCGCACAGGTTGGGCCTGCCTTACTATACCTCCAATTCAAGGTCAAGGAAAGTGTACTGAAAAGTAGAGTCTTCAGGTACCTAATAACTAGAAGTCTAACAACAGACAGAATGTTCCCAAAGAAGTTATCTAAGCAATTTACCAGTTTCGCTATTTTTCAGTCAAAGCAACTGTGTTCTGAGAGAATTTCTTTTTTTCGTAGTAAACATGCACAGTAAAGTTTAAAAACAAGATGTGCTATTAGAAAATTCAGACAAAAGCTAACTTACATAATTAATAAGTGTATTCAAATAATCATGCTCACTGTTCATGACAGATGAATTGTTATTGATTATAAAGAATGCTTTTGATATATTTTTGAGTGAAAAAATAGGTTACATGACATTTAGAGTATAATCTATTTTTAAAACTATATTTTTATAATGAGTATGCATAGGAAAATGTGTGGAAGGAAAGGAGGTACAACAAGGTTTTAATATTGCCTTACATGTTGTCATGTTTCCTGAGGAATTATTTATGTACAGTAAAATTCACTATTTTTCTATACAGCTCTATGAATTTCAACAAATGCATACAATCATATAACCACCACCCCAATCCAGGTGTAGAACACTCCCATCACTCCAGAAAGTTCCTCTGTGTCCTGTTGTAGTCCATCCCTAACCCCACCCCAGCCCCTGGCCATCAAAGATCTGTTTTCTTTCCTTTATCATAATTATGATTATTCTAGAACATCATACAAAAGGAATCATAGAGTAATCAGTCTTTTGATTAACATCGGTTTTTCTTTTCTACAATATGGGATTATAGGTGATGATCCCTTTATTCTTGTTATCTTCTTTTCCTATATTTCTAATCTTTCATTAAAAACTTAACTATTTTTTCAATTTAGAAAAAACACAAGCAAAAACTAATTAATTGTGAGGTGCCTATGGTGAGTAGACAAAGCCATGAGAGCACATGTGAGAGCAAATGTTGTATAAGATATGAAGACTGTGGAATTACTTCACCAAAGAGTTAACTTTGAGAGGCAATGGAGAATCAGCTAGGGCTTGGGGAAAATACTAGCTGTGCTATCTACCAGTTGGGTGGCTTTGGGTAGGTTTTTTTTTATCACCTTTTAGCTTCAGCGTCCTCATTTTAAATTAGGGTTTCAAATAGTTCCTCTCTCATAAAGTTGTTGCAAGGATTACATGAGATTGTGCATATAGGCCACGGGCACTGGGTAAACTTTAGCACTAAAATTGTGTTTATTATTTATTTGGCTGTTCTCATCAGTATGATTATCATTATGGAGACCTTGGGAGGTTTTCCAATACAAAAGGACATTTCTAAGCCCAGGAGAAGAGCCATAGGGAGAGAGAAGGGTAAGTAGGGGCATAAGGAATGTGGCTTAGGTTACACGTTCACGTTTCAAATCTCAAAACTAAACCGTAGACATTTCGCTTTAGGAAATGTAAATCTTCTGATTCTTCTAAACAAAGTTCTTATCATTTTGTTATGATCTCTGAGCAAGTTCAAACCCCTGGGGTTTTCTATTCTTGGAATTTTAAGTTATAGCTCATTATTCAAGGCACCTTGGGAAATGTAGTATTAATAGTAAAAGACCAGCTACCCTTACAACTTTAATCCATATTTTCTTACTATTTAGAACCCAGCGATCCTTTAGTGAAAATATACATTTGCATTTATCTAATTCTCTCCCCTTCACCCCACATGAATAGCCCAAACCCTCTAACCTTTCTTCACCCCATTATATGACATGAATTTAGGGGAGATGAGGGTAGCCAATTATACAGCCGGCAGCCTAAACAAGAACATGACACTGAAGATCAGTGAGCAAAAAGACCAAGCAATTGTAGACGTTCATTTCTGCAAGGTTTTTGGTTGTCAGAGACTCTGGGGTAAGAGCGAGTTCACAAAAAACAAGTATGATCCACCTTTATCTTCCCAAGACTGTACTACGTGCCAGGAAGTAAGTCTATCTCTTTTGGGAAGCTCTCAAATGTTTTGATTGAAATAGAACATCCATTTAATTTTCATCATCATGATGAATTCATAATTCATGAACCAGTCCAGGCTTTTCATAATAAATGGCAATTAAATTAAAAACATGTCTGCTGTCTTTGGCCAAAGATATACATATAATAAATGCAGGACTATTGGCTTCATGCATTTTGGTCAAAAAATAATTATAGCCACGGTAAAGTTCATAGACATAACATTCATATGTGTATGTCTCTATGTGTATGCATGTGTGTGTATATATGTATATGTGTGTGTGTGTAAATGTGCATGGAGCATACGTTATTGCAAAATTGCACAAGCCAGGGAATGATCTCCCAAGCTCCAGGCCCCTCTATCAGATGCCTGCTCAACTACAGGAGATGGTTCCTTTGATTAAAAAATCTTACCATCTCCACACCCTACCTGTGATTCAAGATGCAGCTCACGTGCCACTTCTCCATCAAGCCCCTTTCAGCTTTCCTGCACCAGAAATGACCTTCTCCTTTCTACCTTGGATTCATTATTTATATACCTGTCCTCTCCCCATGACAAAGCAAAAGGCTCCTTGAGAGTACGGCCCGTGGAAAATTATCATTTGTATCTCCCTCACCCACTAGTGCCTAGCATAGTACTTTGTACCAATTAAGGGCTCAATATAAATTTTCAGAATAAAATGAATATTTTATTCCATTTCACTACAATCATCAATTTTTGCTTTCATAAGATAGCAATGGCTGAACAGTCCAGAAAATGAGACTTGAGAGTATGGCTTTGGTAATATTCTAATTTCCAATTCCTGACTCCTCTTGAAACATTGTTAATATTTCAATGGACACATCGAAAAGTCCCTAGATCTCCAGGCCCAACTCCAGTAAAACAAAAAGAATTTGAGTGTTGAGGGTTTAAGAAGAAACTTGTTTTGGACGGTGCAGAGTGCCTGGATTGAAACTGACGAAAGCATTAAAAAATGATTGTCTTCCATATGCTTTCAGGTTAACAAAGAACTTTTTGTCCCGATATGAATACACCAATCACAAGCAGCTTCTAAGTTTACATCATTTAAATGACCCGCGTATGAGAGACGAATCAAGAAAGACAGTAGGCGTGTCTCCCCTTTTCCCAAGCTAAGTACCATGCTGGTGGCGGGGGGGGGGGGGGGGGGGGGGGGGGGGGGGCGGGGGGGGGCAGATAACTTCCTCCCAACTTCTGATAAAGCAATCACCCAGAAAGACAGAGAGCTCATTCATCCCAATTTGATATCTCTCTTCTTTTTTGAAGTGTCAAAAGTTTAAAAGTTAGGGGAACAAACATGGCATCCTTCAGCGCTCTGCTCCAAGACAAGTATCATTCACTGACTACACGATGCGTGGCTTTGCCAGCCTTTTGCTCACTCAGTGCTCACAACAAGGTGAATTCCCATTTAACCCATTTTACAGATGATAATACTGAGGCTTGTATTATTAAAAATTAGGCATACACTATAATCCACAAAGCAGAAGACATCCCTCAAGTCCGAGCTTACTTCCTGTGAGTTAATCTTTAAAATCTAATATTAAAATTTGGGAACTATGTTGACGTAATGGACAATGTCGGTCAATTCATTTTCAATTAACTCAAATGAACACAACTTATTTTCTAACTGTTAAGAGTTTGGGGGAACTTATCTCTGAATGATCATAGAATTTCCAGAACATTCTGAATATCACCTAGGAGTTAATAATTTCTGAGAAAAGGATAACACAGGTTTAGTAACAGAAAAGTTGAAGCTCACCTAGGGACTTCTACTGGATTCTGTTCCTAGGATTGCTCCCAAGGACTCTACTGCCTGAGTATGCCATCTGGTCAATGTGAAAGGTATAACATTTCTACGAGCGATTTTTTCTTTCTTAAAGCTAAATCTCAAAGCCATTTATTGAGCACTTACTCAAAAAGCCTGGAGCACTGTACATATTAGCCCATTTAATTTGATCAAATTTGTATTTTAAACCCCTTGAGGACCCTCAATGTCCATGCAGAGAGGTTAAATTTCTTGGCTATCAACCACACAACTAGTAAGAGCTAGAGACGGAACAGGAACCCAGGTGTTTCTAGCTTTAAAACCCAGGCTTTTTCAACTACACTGTACAACCACAATCCTCCTCCCAGCCTCCCAAGTATTTTTGCCTTCTATACCTCTGAGCTAAAAGCTCAAGTCCATCCAGCTTCTTTTCAGGGTACAGTCATTTTCTTAATGCTCATCTTCATCATGAATTCACCAAACTGAACTGAAAGTTGCAAATTTTTTTTAACTTAAGAAATCATGGTGTAAGACACACGGACAGAGCTCTGATTCCACTGCCACTGCTTAGAGAATGAGGGAGAGAAACCACAAGCAACTGTTGATTTCGTGTCTCAGCCCACACGAAACAACTGCCTCTTCTCTGCCTGCCATTTTTACATTTTCTTTGGCCTTTTTTAGAAACAGATGGGCCAGTGACTGGAGTATTATCAGTTCCCATGTATGCAGCTGGAGCATCCCAGAATTGCAGAAATAGCAATCTTCTGAATAATTTCTCCTGCCACAAACAACTGCTGCTTCTGCGATAATAATCCCCTTAGTGGACCCAGAGAGCATTCTTCCCATTCCAAGAGCCATGGTTCTGTTTATTTTAAACCACAATGTCCTTTTGTATTTCGGCTAAGAAATGCTTCAGATATGTGGACCACCTGATCTTTGTTTTGTCTTTCCGAAGGCAGATATACCAGATGATAATATTTGGGTTAAAGGACATTTTATCTTCAGCTGTCATAGAAAAGGAAGACCAGGCTAGGAGGCAACTGAACTGTTTTTGTTCTTTTTCTTCTTACTTAAGTCCGGGAGTCTTCATGGGTACGGGGTATCACATGAACTGCCCATTTTATGACACCAACTCTTAGACTCCCCAAAGGCCAAATTAGTACCAACCACAAACCTTGTTGGCCATATTTTGACCATGATGCCAGGCATTCAGAAGTTTTCAGAGTTAAGATGTTTGTTGTTACGGGGGGAGAATGTAGATCTCAGACCAAATATGTTTTTTCCATCTGAGTGCTTTGCAACCACAAAGTACTCATTTGATAAAGCAGGACCTGGTAATATTTAGAAATAACTGAAATCACAATAGACATAATAATAAACTCGATCTGTCATCCATGGAACAAGCCTTAGTTTTCTTCAGATAATATTTTTCTCTCAGTGGCAAAGTCTACACCAATCAGCCAAATAAGTAAATAAATAAATTACAAATGATTAAAGTTATTAGATTTTTATTAAAGTTATACAAACTGTATAACTCTGAAGAAACTAGTTTTCAGTGATGACAAAGTTACGTTAAGACGTAATTTTCCAATGTGTCAAACGCATCATTTTTCTAACAGCTTTGAGTTATAAGTCAGATACCAAATAATTCAGCCTTTTAAAGTTCAATGGTTTTTAGTATATTCAAAGAATTGTGCAACCATTACCACTATCTAATTTTAGAACATTCTTATCATCCCCAAAACATCCCCAGTGGCTGTCACTCCCTATTCTGTCTCCCTAGACCCTAATAATCACTAATCAACTTCCTACCTGCATAGATTTGCCTATTATGGACATTTCATACAATATGTGGTCTTTGTAACTGGCTTCTTTCACTCAGCATAATGTTATCAAGGTTTATCCATGCTGTAGCAATCTATCAGTACATTATTTCTTTTAACGGGCAAATAATATTTCCCTGTATGAATGAACACCTTTTCATTTATGCATTCGTTAGCTGATGGTCATTTGGTTTGTTTCCACTTTTTTGACTATCGTGAGTAATGCTGCTATGAACACTGTGTACAAGTGTTTGCATGGATCTATGTCAAGCATTTCATTTTTAATGACAATCACAATCTTTAGTGAAGAAAGAAATGTGTTATTTTATGCCAGTGAAGGGAAAGGTTTTAACAGTAAGTGCTGTGTGAGAGCAAGCAGGCTAAGTAGGTACAACCTACGTTGGCTGGGTGTGGGGAGGCAATGCAGCCCACCCCTGCCTGGTCCGACGTACCAGCACGGCAGCCAACAGCAGGGGCATCCCTCTGGCCATTCCTCATGGTGTGATTGAGATCACAGGCCCTCCAAGCTCACCAGCACATGCCAAGCCTGAGCAAATCTTGCCCACCCCACCCAGCGTCCTCACAACTCATCATTTCCTGATTGTGAAGTGGAGAGAGAGTGTCTAAGCCAAAACCCTGATGACAGATGCTGATGGGGACCAAAATGACCTCCAAATGTATTCTCACTAATGACTGAAGCAGGTCAGTAGGCAAATCAGATTTTTATTTACAGTTTCCTCCCATGTGACACACGATCTCATCCAAATAAAAAGAACTCATTCAAATAAACAGATACGTTAGTCAAAGAATAACTCAACCTATTTTATGAAAATAGTAGAAAAGGACCTACACCATTAAAATGCACATTGTTTCTATGTCCATTAAATATCAAAGGCAAGTTTTCCAAGGGTTTGAAGTACTAGTCAAAAGGTTATACATTAACTTCTTTGCCCTCAAGTAAAATAATATGAGAATTCAAGTGCATAAGACAATTTATTCCAAAACTGGAGGTTCAAAAGATCAGTAATTATGAGGCTACGTAGGAGAAAGGGATGTTTCGTATTCCCTAAATTACCAGAGGCGGTTTGCTAACTAGCACACGTAGACAATGAGTGATTACCCCCAATTCAGCTTTGTTCTCATTAGAAAAGGACTTCAACCAAACTGAAAGGCAGCCAGAGCTCAATAATACCGTAGTCAACCCTTGTTGTCTTTTCACAATTGATCTGCATTTTCTTAAAGGAATACAAAAATCGCAAATGCAACGTGCTCATTCACACATATATCATCATGGTTATTTCCATTAGCGAAATTATAGCATCTGAATTTCTTGTAATTAAAAAAAAAAGATAACCACAGAAGCAGCATCAGAGTCTATATGACTAAACTCTGAATTCTTTTAGTACAGCAGTATAAATCACTGTTGCTTTTCTCTCCACTCCTACAAACAAGAGGTTCATCCACCCCTCCTCCCATCCCCCCAGGAAAAAAAAACAACACAAAACAAAACCCTGGTCTAGGCTTCCACGCAGTCACAGTATCCACCACCAAGAGATACTGGGGTCTGTCCTGGGTTTCTGTTTAGAAAGCTGAAAAGGAAAGAGATCAGACGGAGAAATGGACACACAGGACAAAAGAAGGGCCTACCCCAGGGGCAGCCAACTCTACCCACTGCCTTTTTTCGCAAGGCCCTTGAGCCACAAAAAACATTTACATATTGGAAAAATTATATTTAAATCATTAGAAGAAAGTCAAATGAAGAAGAATAGCCTACGATATATGAAAATTAGATAAAAATCCAATTTCAGTGTCCATAAATAAAGTTTTATTGGAACACATCCCTGCTCATTCACTTACATATTGTGGAAGGTTACCTTTGGGCTGCAAAGGCTGAGTTGCGTAGCTGTGGCAGAGACCAGAGGGCGTGCAAAGCCAAAATGAATCATTATCGGGCCCTTTATAGAAAAGGTTTGCAGACCCTTTGTCTAACCTAGCCAAAGTGTACGTTTCATCCCAAATCTCTAAAATGGATCTCAAGAAAGAGGGAAGGTTCTAAACTACCCATTGTGACTGGGTGGGTGGGAGGTGGGACATTTACAGACAGAGGTAACTGAGATGGGGTTCCTGTTCCACAGAAGCACAAAATAAGTCAGATATACCAAGTTTACTGGCTTGAGAGTTTTTGCCGACAAACGACTTGTCTCCTTTTATAAATTTGTTTCAAGCACACAGCTTATCAGTGAACACAAGAACACATTAGTTGCTCACAAATTAGCATTTAGTACAATTATCTACCAAAGGGACAAGGAATCAATTTACATTTCAAATCTTCACTCCATTTAGCCTGCAACTTTTTTCAAGTAACAAAACACATCCAGGAACACTAGATAACTACTTCTTATCAATGTGGACGCCATTTTAATCCATCCTTTAATAATGTTGCCGTTGTATGAAGGCGGAGGAGTGAAGCAGCTAGGGAAACGGAATAACTAATGAATAGAAATTGGAACCTGGCGAGCTCACTGACAACAGCCTGAGTGTGATGATGTCAAAGTTTCATTAATTGGATGTTAATCAACCTCTCCCCATGTACTCTTGTTCCCTTAACTCGATCCTGTGCTTATCAATGAATGCAACGTACTGGGTCTTTTGCCTAATTCAAACATAATATGCAGAAAAATGTCTGTAACCAAATTTCATAGCCTAAAAATCACCCAGTTTATTTTGGATCTAACCATCAAGGAGACATCTGTCTGATCTTATGAAGAAATAAAGGAAATAACCCAAAGACAAGATTATAAATGCTTTCAAATTCTAGAATGGGAATGAAAAGACTTTTAATAGTTGATCTAATCTTAAAGATTTTGCTCTAGAAATCTTAGCTGTACTCTTCACCTTCCCCACAAAACTGCTAATATGTGTTTGCTTTTCGTGGCTCATGTATGTGCAACAGAAGAATGATGGTCTAATTTTTAATCAAACTTTGCTCGTGTTTCGACTCTTCAGTTCTTTTTTTACTTTTTTAATCATTCGAAGTAAATAAGTAACTACCATGTTGCAGAGAGGCACAGATGGCTGGGGAATCTATGGGAAGCCCAGATGGTGTATCAACATGCCCACAAGCCAGTCATCCCATTGGCAGCTTCCAACCTGACAGTGGCTGGGATTAATATAACCGCGATAGTCTCCACGCCAGCTGAGGGGCTCACAAGACTAGTGTTTGGGCCAGGAAAGATGCTGACTAAAGACATCCAGGTCTCACTTCACTATCTGCAGCAAATTTGATTTCAAGTTTCACATGGACTGAAATGGCCCAACTTCCTTGGTAGCTGTTATAGGTTAACCATGCTTCTAAGACCACCTAGTGGTGTGTGTGCCAACACGTGTGCCCAGATGTGCCCTCGTGTGGATTACAACCACCTATTTTTCTTTAAGACAATCCCTATCACATTTACAATTTACAGTTCGTGGGAAAAGTCCTCTAAAAACTAAATACCGAGTGAATAATATTCCTAAGGAACTTTTTCACAGGACTAAAAAAAAATGCAATTATTATTCACAACATTATTAAAGGGCAGAGTTTACCAAAATCTTCCAAACAAATAATGAGTTTGCAGAATTAGGAAATAACCACATTTCCTTTCATTTTTATCAAGCATTAATCTATCCTTAGAGGAAAATAAAAAGCATACCAGTGTTCTTAATCAATTTGTAGAAAAGACTAACAGAACATCATGTAAATAGGCTAATGTGTGTAAACAAAGGAGAGACGCCCAGTTGTTTGAAAATCAGCTTATTCATGTTATAAAATAATACATACAAATTATTTAAGAAGCATGTCCTAAGAAATAACAAATCCATATTTATTAAGTTATACAACCCTCTGGGCCTCAGTTTCCCAATGGGGAAAATGAGCTCAAAGAGGAGATTGTGGGAACTAAATAATTAATACACTAAACTGCTTGGGAGGTTGTAAACACTCAAAGGTGTTAACTATTATTACTTCATAATTAAAAGTATTGCTAAAGTTCCAATCACATTCTTTTCCAAAGAATTTTATTTTTTCTGATACGTAAGGAGATAGAAAATAAACAGTTCATTCAACGAGCATAAATGCAGGCAAATGAAGTGAGGAAATTAGATAATCAGAAAAAAACAGCGGAGGAGGAAACAGGAGAATGTATGACACTACGGTTTATAATTAAGGAGCAATACACAATGCAATCATAATTTAGAACAGATCATAGAGAAGCAGAGTTAAATACGGAAGTAGAGTATGAAAGCAACAGAGGAAAATTACAATGCCATTGAAAACAAGGTCACAGGGGCTTCCCTGGTGGCGCAGTGGTTGAGAGTCCGCCTGCCGATGCAAGGGACACGGGTTCGTGCCCCGGTCCGGGAAGATCCCACATGCCGCGGAGCGGCTAGGCCCGTGAGCCATGGCCGCTGAGCCTGCGCGTCCGGAGCCTGTGCTCCGCAACGGGAGAGGCCACAACAGTGAGAGGCCCGCGTACCGCAAAAAAACCCCCAAAAAAACAAGGTCACAAAAAAGGACTCTGTTGTAGGCGTCTAGGCAAGAGAAAATTATAGCTTGGACTGGGGTCTCTGGGGTGACAGTAGTGAGAATAGTGTTTATTCAATTTGGAAGGCAGAGCCAAAGAAAATATTTTACCCTAAAATTTTTTTTTATGGATTAAAACATTGATAGCCACGGTTGATTGAACACCTATTATATAGTAGGCACACTACTTATATTATCTCGTGTTACTTCTCCCAACAACTCTGATATAGGCAGTATTAATATCAGAATACAATGGGCAAATTGAGGGACAGAGAAGTCTGCTAACTTACCCACTATTTACATCTAGTAAGCAGTAGAAGTAGGATTTGAATTCACATCTATCTGATTCAAGAGCCCACTCTTTCCACTATGTTATCTCACCTCCAAGATTGAAAAAGGTGCAGAAATCCCTATTCACAGTTATTGTGAACCTATCAGCATGGATAACTTAACAGAAAGCTAATAACTGTATCAATTATTTTTTCAGGAAACATGCAATGTTTGAGGAATAAATCTTGGTGTAATAAAGTTTACTTTAATAAGTTAACAAAAAAATAAAACAAGGTCACACCTTTAGCAATGCTAACAACATGGGAATTCAAGCCATTAGGGAAGAATCTGCTGGCTCTTTCATATTTCATTTTAAAACTTTTAATAATTATTCAGATAGTCTATCATTGCCACAACAGTAGAGAACATAGGAACTCTGGGATGGTCACCAAAGAATACTATAGAAGTAGGTAAGTGCACCAAGGTGGAGGGATGTTAATTGATACCAAGCTATTTCCAAGTCAAAGGCAAACCTGGTAAATCTTTCCTTAAATCTCCTGAGAAAGAGTAGGTTCCCTCCTCCAGGCACAACCTAAGCTGGATCCTACTACTTTAAATATCATCAGGTTCCTTCCTGGGATGGGGAGAACCAAAAAAGGAGGAAATGATCTCTTTTAAACACATTCCCTTTTATCACCTGGAAGCACTGTAAAGGACCAGAGTGCATTCTAGGGAAGCCACATTAGAGTTGCCTTAGCAACACCCCAGATGAGTTTAGAGATGGAAACCACCGAGGAGGGCACTGCCTAGCAGCTTCCAGGCACAAGATGTACATTTAGGGTGAGGGGCTCTGGTTGATGAGTAGCTGGGATTTTTCCATGGACAGGACCTCAAATAGCCTGTCGGTTCTTTAAAATAAAAATCACTTGAAGCAAGTGTGCTATAACCACCCAGGGAACCTAATCCTTTCACTCTTTTATTGATGTGAGTTTGGGTGGCCATTAGCTTCTTCTGCTGCTCATGTTTTTTCAACTGCTTTCTACCTTTCTGGTTTGTTTGTTTGTTCATTCACATTGCTCTGCTATTCCGAGAAATAATGAAGAGCTTATTATAAACAGAATTAATTTATTCTAGCTACTGGTTCAGGAAAGCATATGGTGAATGTGACAGGACAATAGTTATCTGTAACCATGCAGTAATAAACTCAAGAGAAACAAATCAAACTGGGGTGTCCCGCCCACTGCACAGCAGACAATGAATTTATTACTTAACACCCTTCCCATGTCTCATTATGCTTTCTGGTACTCTCTTCCAGATTTCCCCAAGGTCTTATTTATCCTCTCTTTATGGACAGTCCATAAGGCTGCATAATATAGTAGTAAAGATCACGGATTCCACAACCAAGCTACTTAGACTTGCCTCTGAGCGCCACTAAATAAATTTAATTGGGGGAAAATTAATGTCTCTGAGCTTCAGCATTCTTTCTTCTTTTTTCATTGAGGTATAATTGACACATAACATTATATCAGTTTCAGGTGTATGATGTAATGATTTGATATTTGTATACACTGTGAAATGATCACCGCAATAAGTCTAGTCGTCATCCATCATCATACAAGGTTAGAAAAACAAATTTTTTTCCTTATAATGAGAACTTTTTAAGATTTACTCTCTTGGCAACTTTCAAATATGCAATACAGTGTTGTTAACTATAGTCCCCATGCTGTACATTACATCCACATGAGATATTTATTTTTAAGTTTGTACCTATTGACCCCTTTCATCCATTTTGCCCACCCCCGAACCCCTGCCCCCTGGCAACCACCATTCTATTCTCTGTATCTATGGGCTTTTTTTTTGAATTTTATTTTATTTTATTTTCTTATACAGCAGGTTCCTATTACTTATCTATTTTATACATATTAGTGTATATATGTCAATCCCAATCTCCCAATTCATCCCACTACCACCCACCCGCCTCTTTTCCCCCTTGGTGTCCATCCGTTTGATCTCTACATCTGTGTCTCTATTTCTGCTTTGCAAACCGGTTCATCTGTACCATTTTTCTAGATTCCACATATATGCGTTAATATACGATATTTGTTTTTCTCTTTCTGACTTACTTTACTCTGTATAACAGTCTCTAGGTCTATCCATGTCTCTACAAATGACCCAATCTCATCCCTTTTTATGACTGAGTGATATTCCATCGTATATATGAACCACTTCTTCTTTATCCATTCATCTGTTGATGGGCATTTAGGTGGTTTCCATGACCTGGCTATTGTAGATGGTGCTGCAATGAACACTGGGTGCATGTGTCTTTTTGAATTATGGTTTTCTCTGGGTATATGCCCAGTAGTGGGAATGCTGGGTCATATGGCAATTCTATTTTTAGTTTTTTAAGGAACCTCCATACTGTTCTCCATGGTGGCTGTATCAATTTACATTCCCACCAACAGTGCAAGAGGGTTCCCTTCTCTCCACAGCCTCTCCGGCATTTGTTGTTTGTAGATTTTCTGATGATACCCATTCTAACTGGTGTGACGTGATATCTCATTGTAGTTTTGACTTGCATTTCTCTAATAATTAGTGATGTTGAGCAGGTTTTCCTGTGCTTCTTCACCATCTGTATATCTTCTTTGAAGAGATATCTATTTAGGTCTTCTGCCCACTTTTTGATAGTGCTGTTTGTTTTTTTAATATTGAGCTGCATGAGCTGTTTATATATTTCGGAAATTAATCCTTTGTTGGTTGATTCCTTTGCAAATATTTTCTCCCATACTGAGGGTTATCTTTACATCTTGTTTATAGTTCCTCTGCTGTGCAAAAGCTTTTGTTTCATTAGGTACCACTTGTTTATTTTTGTTTTTATTTCCATTACACTAGAAGGTGGGTTAAAAAAGATCTTGCTGTGACTTATGTCAAAGAGTGTTCTTCCTGTGTTTTCCTCTAAGAAATTTATAATGTCCGGTCTTACATTTAGGTCTCAAATCCATTTTGAGTTTATTTTTGTGTATGGTGTTAGGGAGTGTTCTAATTTCATTATTTCACATGTAGCTGTCCAGTTTTCCCAGCACCACTTATTGAAGAGACTGTCTTTTCTCCATTGTACATTCTTGCCTCCTTTGTCATAGATTAATTGACCAGAGGTGCATGGGTTTATCTCTGGGTTTTCTATCCTGTTCCATTGATCTAAATTTCTGTTTTTGTGCCAGTACCATATTGTCTTAATTACTGTAGCTCTGTAGTATAGTCTGAAGTCCAGGAGTCTGATTCCTCCAGCTCCGTTTTTTTCCCACAAGATTGCTTTGGCAATTCGGGGTCCTTTGTGTCTCCATACAAATTTTAAGATTTTTTGTTCTAGTTCTGTAAAAAATGCCATTGGTAATTTGATAGGGATTGCATTGAATATGCAGATTGCTTTGGGTAGTATAGTCATTTTCACAATATTGATTATTCCAATCCAAGAACATGGTATATTTCTCCATTTGTTTGTGTCATCTTTGATTTCTTTCATCAGTGTCTTATAGTTTTCTGGGTACAGGTCTTTTACCACCTTAGGTAGGTTTATTCCTAGGTATTTTATTCTTTTTTTGCAATGGTGAATGGAACTGTTTGCTTAATTTCTCTTTCTGATCTTTCATTGTCAGCATATAGAAATGCAAGAGATTTCTGTGCATTAATATTCTGCCCTGCAACTTTACCAAATTCATTGAGTAGCTCTAGAAGTTTTCTGGTGGCATCTTTAGGATTCTCTATGTACAGTATCATGTCATCTGCAAACAGTGACAGTTTTACTTCTTCTTTTCCAATCTGTATTCCTTTTATTTCTTTTTCTTCTCTGGTTGCCGTGGCTAGGACTTCCAAAACTATGTTGAATAATAGTGGCGAGAGTAGATACCCTTGTCTTTTTCCTGATCTTAGAGGAAATGCTTTCACTTTTTCACCATTGAGAATGATGTTTGCTGTGGGTTTGTCTTATATGGCTTTAATGTGTTGAGGTAGGTTCCCTCTATGCCCACTTTCTGGAGAGTTTTTCTCATAACTCGGTGTTGAGTTTTGTCAAAAGCGTTCTCTGCATCTATTAAGATGATCATATGGTTTTTATTTTTCAATTTGTTAATATGGTGTATCACATTGATTGATTTGCATATATTGAAGAATCCTTGCATCCCTGGGATAAATCCCACTTGATCATGGTGTATGATCCTTTTCATGTGTTGCTGGATTCTGTTTGCTAGTATTTTGTTGAGGATTTTTGCATCTATGTTCTTCGGTGATATTGGTCTGTAACTTTCTTTTTTTTAGTATCTCTTCTGGTTTTGTTATCAGGGGGATGGTGGCCCTGAAGAATGAGTTTGGGAGTACTCCTTCCTCTGCAATTTTTTGGAAGAGTCTGAGAAGGATGGGCGTTAGCTCTTCTCTAAATGATTGATAGAATTCACCTGTGAAGCCATCTGGCCTGGACTTTTGTTTGTTGGAAGATTTTTAATCACAGTTTCAATTTCGTTACTTGTGATTGGTCTGTTCATATTTTCTATTTCTTCTTGGTTCAGTCTTGGAAGGTTATACCTTTCTAAGAATTTGTCCAATTCTTCCAGGTTGTCCATTTTACTGGCATAGAGTTGCTTGTAGTAGTCTCTTAGGATGCTTTGTATTTCTGTGGGGTCCATTGTAACCTCTCCTTTTTCATTTCTAATTTTATTGATTTGAGTCCTCTCCCTCTTTTTCTTGATGAGTCTGGCTAAAGGTTTATCAATTTTGCTTATCTTCTCAAAGAACCAGCTTTTAGTTTTATTGATCTTTGCTATTGTTTTCTTTGTTTCTATTTCATTTATTTCTGCTCTGATCTTTATGATTTCTTTCCTTGTACTAACTTTGGGTTTTGTTTGTTCTTCTTTCTCTAGTTCCTTTAGGTGTAAGGTTAGATTGTTTATCTGAGATTTTTCTTGTTTCTTGAGGTAGGCTTGTATAGCTATAATCTTCCCTCTTAGAACTGCTTTTGCTGCATCCCATACGTTTTGGATCATCATATTTTCACTGTTATTTGTCTCTAGGTATTTTTTGATTTCCTCTTTGCTTTCTTCAGTGATCTCTTGGTTATTTAGTAACGTACTGTTTAGCCTCCACATGTTTGTGGTTTTTACATTTTTTTCCCTGTAATTTATTTGTAATCTCACAGTGTTGTGGTTCGAAAAGATGCTTGCTATGATTTCAATTTTCTTAAGTTTACGGAGGCTTGATTTGTGACCCAAGATGTAATCTATCCTGGAGAATATGCTATGTGTACTTGAGAAGAAAGTGTAATCTGCTGGTTTTGGATGGAAAGTCCTATAAATATCAATTAAATCTATCTGGTCTAGTATGTCATTTAAAGCTTGTGTTGTCTTATTAATTTTCTGTCTGGATGATCTGTCCATTGGTGTAATTGAGGTGTTAATCTCCCCCACTATTATTGTGTTACTGTTGACTTTCTCCTTTATAGCTGCTAGCATTTGCCTTATGTATTGAGGTGCTCCTGTGTTGGGTGCATATATGTTTGTAATTGTTATATCTTCTTCTTGCATTGATCCCTTGATCATTATGTAGTGTTCTTCCTTGTCTCTTGTAACACTCTTTATTTTAAAGTCTATTTTATCTCATATAAGTATTGCTACTCCAGCTTTCTTTTGATTTGCATTTGCATGGAATATCTTTTTCCATCCCCTCACTTTCTGTCTCTGTGTGTCCCTAGGTCTGAAGTGGGTCTCTTGTAGACAACATATATATAGGTCTTGTTTTTGTATCCATTCAGCAAGCCTGTGTCTTTTGGTTGGAGCATTTAATCCATTCACATTTAAGGTAATTATCAATATGTATGTTCCTATTACCATTTTCTTAATTGTTATGGGTTGGTTTTTGTAGGTCCTTTTCTTCTCCTGTGTTTCCCAGTTAGAGAAGTTCCTTTAGCATTTGTTGTAGAGCTGGTTTGGTGGTGCTGAATTCTCTTAGCTTTTGCTTGTCTGTAAAGCTTTTGATTTCTCTGTCCAATCTGAATGAAATACTTGCTGGGTAGAGTAATCTTGGTTGTAGCTTCTTCCCTTTCATCACTTTAAATATATCTTGCCACTCACTTCTGGCTTGTAGAGTTTCTGCTGAGAAATCAGCTATTATCCTTCTGGGAGTTCCCTTGTATGTTATTTGTCACTTTTCCCTTGTTGCTTTTAATAATTTTTCTTTGTCTTTAATTTTTGTCTATTTGAGTACTACGTGTCTTGGCATGTTTCTCCTTTGGTTTATGCTGCCTGGTACTCTCTGTGCTTCCTGGACTTGCGTGGCTATTTCCTTTCCCATGTTAGGGAAGTTTTCGAATATAATCTCTTCAAATGTTTTCTCGCGTGCTTTCCCTCTCTCTTCTCCTTCTGGGACCCCTAGAATGCAAATGTTGGTGCGTTTAATGTTGCCCCAGAAGTCTCTTAGGCTGTCTTCATTTCCTTTCATTCTTTTCTCTTTATTCTGTTCTGCGGCAGTGAATTCCACCATTCTCTTTTCCAGGTCACTTATCCGTTCTTCTGCCTCAGTTATTATGCTATTGATTCCTTCTAGTGTATTTTTCATTTCAGTTATGGTATTGTTCATCTCTATTTGTTCCTTATTTCTTCTAGGTCTTTGTTAAACATTTCTTGCATCTTCTCAGTCTTTGCCTCTATTCTTTTCCTGAGGTCCTGGATCATCTTCACTAGCATTATTCTGAATTCATTTTCTGGAGTGTTGCCTGTCTGCACTTGATTTAGTTGTTTTTCTGGGGTTTTATCCTGTTCCCTCATGTGGTACACAGCCCTCTGACTTTTCATTTGTCTGTCTTTCTGTGAATGTGCTTTTCGTTCCACAGGCTGAAGGACTGTAGTTCTTCTTGCTTCTGCTGTCTGCCCTCTCATGGATGAGGGTATCTAAGAGGATTGTGCAAGCTTCCTGATGGGAGGGACTGGTGGTGGGTAGAGCTGAGTGTTGCTCTGGTGGGCAGAGCTCAGTAAAACTTTAATCTGTTTGTCAGCCACTGGTTGGGGCTGAGTTCCCTCCCTGTTGGTTTTTTGGCTTGAGGCAACACATCACTGGAGGCTACAGGCTCTTTGGTGGGGCTAATGGCAGACTCCAGGAGGACTCATGCCAAGGAGCACTTCCCAGAACTTCTGCTGCCAGTTTCCCTGTTCCCGTGGTGAGCCACAGTCATCTCCCACCTCTGCAGGAGACCCTCCAACACTAGCGGGTAGGTCTGGTTCAGTCTCCTATGGAGTCACTGCTCCTTCCCCCTGGGTCCTCTTGCACACACTAGCTTGTGTGTGCCCTCCAAAAGTGGAGTCCGTGCTTCCTCCAGTGCTGTCAAAGTCCTGTAATCAAATCCCATTAGCCTTCAAAGTCCGATTCTCTGGCAATTCCTCCTCCAATTGCTGGACCCCAAGGCTGGGAAGCCTGACTTGGGGCTCAGAACCTTCACTCCAGTGGGTGGACCTCTGTGGTATAATTGTTCTCCAGTTTGTGAGTCACCTGCCCAGCAGTTATGAGATTTGATTTTATTATGATTGCACCCCTCCTACCATCTCACTGCAGCCTCCCCTTTGTCTTTGGATGTGGGGTATCTTTTCTGCTGAGTTCCAGTGTCTTCCTGTTGATGATTGTTCAGCAGTTAGTTGTGATTGGGCTTTTGCAAGAAGGAGTGAGCGCACATCCCTCTACTCCACCATCTTGAAACAATCTCTTCTGTATCTATGAGTTTTGTTTTGTTTGTTTTTTTGCTTTTTTTTTTTTTTTTTTTTTTGCGGTACACGGGCCTCTCACTGTTGTGGCCTCTCCCGTTGCGGAGCACAGGCTCCTGACGCACAGGCTCAGCGGCCATGGCTCATGGGCCTAGCTGCTCCGCGGCATGCGGGATCTTCCCGGACCGGGACACGAACCCGCGTCCCCTGCATCGGCAGGCGGACTCTCAACCACTGCGTCACCAGGGAAGCCCTAATGTATCTTTTAAGGTTGATGTTTCCTTATTGATTTTCTGTCTAGATGATCTATCCATTGATGTTAGTGGGGTATTAAAGTCCCCTACTATTATTGTATTGCTGTCAATTTATTGTTTTAGGCCTGTTAATATTTTTTTATATGTTTAGGTGCTCAGTTTTCTTACCTTCAAAATGGGAAAACAATAATAGTGCCCGTCTTTTAGTATTGTTTTGAGGATTAAATGAGTTAATATCTGTAATGTGCTTAGAAATATGCCCTATGGGCATTTATCACTGTCATGGGGCATGTACTGGGGAAGGGAAGCAACTCTGGTTCTTCTAAACAATGGTCCTGTTCAATTGTTTTAATTATCTCCAGGGACCTGATGACTATCCAATCTTTATCTCCTTTGTTGTCATTTTCTCGTGCTCCTGATTTCCACACCTAACTGCCTGCTAGCATATAATCCCATGAGCCCTTCAAACCCAACAAACTAACTCAGATGGGACACACTATGTTACTCCTCACCTCAGGCCCTTAGCTCTACTTCAGTTCTTCAAATGATTAATTATTCTGGTCTCAAATCCAATGTCACTTCCTCAGGGAAGCCTTATCTGAACACCCTAAGATAGGGGCCTCCCTATCTTAGTATCCTGTTGTGGTTTCTTTGTAGTCCTGATCACTATATCTGACATGACCTTCTGCACTTATTTGTTAACTTTTTGATTACCTGTTCCCCCCACTAGAATAAAGCTCCATGAGACCAGCGTGTTATTTTGTTCACTGCTATATCCTGAGAACCTAGGGCAAATTCTGGCACTTAGTACATGCCTAGTGTTTACTAGATGAATTTATCTAATAAATTCCATGGCGTAAGTTTCAGAAAATTTTGGTCTCCCATATTTGCTTAAGAAATGCTTTCAGGTAGAACACTCTTTGACATAAATCATAGCAATATTTTTTTGGATCTGTCTCCTAAAGCAAAGGAAACAAAAGCAAAAATAAACAAAAGGGATCAAATTAAACTTAAAAGCTTTTGCACGGCAAAGGAAACCGTTGACAAAACAAAAAGACACCCTACTGAATGGGAGAAAATATTTGCAAATGATATGACCAATAAGGAGTTACTATCCAAAATATATAAACAGCTCATACAACTCAACAACAGAAAAACAAACAACTCGATTAAAAAATGGGCAGAAGACCTGAATAGACATTTTGTCAAGAGGAAATGGAGATGGTCAACAGGCACATGAAAAGATGCACAACATCTCTAATCATCAGGAGAATGCAAATCAAAACCACAATGAGATATCACCTCATACCTGTCAGACGGCTATCATCAAAAGGAACACAAATAACAAATGTTGACGATGATGTGGAGAAAATGGAACCCCCGTATACTGTTGGTAAGAATGTAAATTGATGCAGTCACTGTGGAAAATAGTATGCAGGTTTCTCAAAAAACTAAAAATAGAACTACCATATGACCCAGCAATTCCACTCCTGGGTATATATCTGAAAAAATGGAAACAACTGTTTGAAAAGATACATGCAGCCCAATGTTCATGGCAGCATTATTTACAATTGTCAAGATATGGAAGCAACCTAAGGGTCCATCAACAGATGAATGGATAAAGAAGATGTGGTGTACACACACACACACACACACACACACACAATGGATTACTACTCAGCCATAAAAAAGAATGAAATTTTGCCATTTGCAGCAACATGGATGGACTTGGAGGGTATTATGCAGAGTGAGATAAGTAAGACAAAGACAAATACTGTATGATATCATTTATATGTGGAATCTAAAAATTACAATAAATATTGAATACAGCAACACAGAAGCAGATTCACAGATACAGAAAACAAACTAGTGGTTACCAGTGGGGAAAGGGAAGGGGGAAGTGGCAAATCAGGGTAGGGGGTTAAGAAGTACAAATTATTATGTATAAAATAAGCTACAAGGACATACTGTACAACATGGGGAATATACCCAACATTTTATAACTATAAATGGAGTATAACCCTTAAAAATTGTGACTCATTATATTATACACTTGTAACATATTGTACATCAACTATACTTAGACAAAAAGGAAATATTTTCACCAATTTGTGTTTAAAATAAAAGGCTTTGGCACTTGGTAGGATAAGCTTCAGCTACCTGAAATATTTAGATATGTGGAAAGCCCCACGGACCCTGAAACAGGAGATAAATGGATCCTATTTTTTTCTTGCACACTTAACACAGAAGCTTACACAAGTTCAACTTAAATGCACCTTGATGATGATAGTGATCCCACTGTGATTTTAGGTATTTATGTCAAAATAAATGTCCATAAATGCAATTAAAGTTATTTTGACATTCATGCCTCCAGACCTTTAAAGAACCACTCAACTGTTTTCACTAACAACCATCTAAAATATATTCTTATAAAAAAAGCTACTAGCCTTAGGGACAAAGAGTAAAAGCAAGCCCAATTCACCCCTGAGTTTCAACAAATGACAAGTTTATATCCTTTTTTTTTTTTTCTCGACAAGTTGATATTCTAACAGCTCCCAATGAGACTGGCAGTCGTTTGACAGGTAACCAGAGCATTCAGCTAACAGGAGAACACATTTGTTGACTCCTAATTTTTTTTTTTTTTTTTTTTTTTTGCTGTACGCGGGCCTCTTACCGCTGCAGCCCCTCCCGCTGTGGAGCAGAGGCTCCAGACGCGCAGGCTCAGCGGCCATGGCTCACGGGCCCAGCCGCTCCGCGCCACGTGGGATCCTCCCTGACCGGGTCACGAACCCGTGTCCCCTGCATCGGCAGGCGGACTCCCAACCACTGCGCCACCAGGGAAGCCCTGTTGATTCCTCATTTGATGATCACTTTATATTAGCTGCGTGATGCTATTCATTTCAGTTGAACTCAACAAACACGTACTGAGTTTCTCCTTTGTATTCCATCTCTCATTTAAGTCCTGCACAGAATACAATAAGTAAGACAC
The DNA here is from genome assembly GCF_949987515.2 of Delphinus delphis. Classification (NCBI taxonomy): domain Eukaryota; kingdom Metazoa; phylum Chordata; class Mammalia; order Artiodactyla; family Delphinidae; genus Delphinus; species Delphinus delphis. The sequence continues at coordinate 20,958,674 of NC_082690.1, forward strand.
AGAACCTGCCCTCAGATGAGTGAATATTTGTGCAGGTGCCTGGCAAACAGTAGATCCTCAATAAAAGTATGCTGAATCCATTAAAGCAGAAGACAGCATTACATAAGAGCATTAAAAAGATTTCCAGTATGCTCTGGGGCTTGCAGCTTGGAGGGGTTGAAAGAAGCTGGGATTTGGACTTGTGCGCCATGCTGGGATCCCAGCTCTGAGGCTTCCTAGCTGTGATCTTCAGCAAACTTCTTAACCCTGTCAGACTCAATTTGATCCCTTGTAAATGGGGATAAGAAGTCTTCTAGCTTGTGGGACTTGCCACTGGAGCATTAGCTATGATACTTGTGAAGCGCTGGGCTTGGCGCAGGGCAGGGGCTCAATGCCTGGTTGAGTAAGATGAGGCACGGAAAGGAGGGAGCAGGACATGCTTTGACACAAACTTATGATAGGAAAGACAGGCGGAGGCATTCCAGGCAGAGGGCGTGCTGTGAGCAGAGCCTGGAGGAGGACGGGGCAGGGCACACGCATCTATCAGGGGAGAGGGAATCGCTCTGCTGGCCGTATTAGAATGGCTGAAGACACAAGGCAGCAGGATGTAAAGATGTCAGCTGAGGGCTTTGAATCCCAGGCCCAGGAGTTTATAATCTGTAAGGTCAAACAGGGATCCACTGAGAGTCTGGGGCAGGGAGGAACACAGGCAGGTAGAAAAATAAACAAAATGTTTAAAGATTCAGAAACAGCACAGAGCTAGAAGGGACCTGAGGATTGATCTACTCCAATGGACGCATTGTTACAGATACGGAAACTGATAAAAGTACACAGGAAACACGCTCAGAGTCCCAGGGAAGTTGGTACCAGTGCAGTGTACAGACTGGAATCCAAGTCTCCTGACTTAACCAGCACTTCTCCCCCAGTACCACCAAAATATGGTGTGTGTGTGTATGCCAAAATATGGCATGATATATATGTGTGTGTATATATATATATATATATGTATATACATACACATGTAAACATACATATACATACATATATTTACACATACACACTTTTTCATGCTTGTGTAAAAATATTCACCAGTGTACATACTGTGGTAATAGAGAATGATTTCCTCTGGGACAGAGAAGCAGACGGCCACTGAAAGCTTTCCCAACACTGGCTCCCTCTCCAGAACTGGCACAATCTCTCCCTCTACCCTGGTTCCTTACTCAACTTCCAGACCTACTCAAAACCCCCCTTCCACGCCCCCACCCACCCATTGCCCTGCTAATCCCGTATCTTTTAAACATTCTTCAAAGTTAAATATAAGGAAGCAAAGAGACAAATCCAGAAAGTGGGACTTTCAGAAGGACAGTTGTAGAAAGCTCAACAAATCAATGGCATAAAAAGTAAAAAGCAGGGGTCTGCTCTGGAGTGAAAGATGCCCATGCGGCATAACCACCAAATGTAACACGTGAGCCTCGCACGATCCTCACTTTAAAAAAGACATAAAGAACAGACTTGTGGTTGCCAAGGGGGAGAGGTGGAGGGAGAGGGATGCACTGGGAGTTTGGGGTTGGTACATGCGAACTATTACATTTAGAATGGATAAACAACAAGGTCCTACTGTATAGCACAGGGAACTACACTCAATATCCTGTGATAAACCATAATGGAAGAGAATATGAAAAAGAAAGTATATACATGTATAACTGAGTCACTTCGCTGTACAGCAGAAATTAACACAACATTGTAAATCAACTATACTTCAATAAAAACAAAAACAACGCAAAAACAAAAGGTACCCCTAAATAGACAGTTCTGAGACAGAGAAATGCAAAATAAGACCGGATAGTAGAAGAGACTGTTAATGCTGGACGTGACAGTGACATGACAGCTGTGCAGGCAAGGGTCAGTATTCACAGAGGCACCTATGAAAGTACATAGAGGTGAAATGAGGATGTGTCTGAGATCTGCTTTAAAGTACCTCCAGCATATAATGAGCAGCAGATGAAACAAGCGAGGAAAAATCTGGATTACTGTTGAATCTGTGTAATGGGTATATAGGGGTTCATTGTGTTATTCTACTTTTGAGTATGACTGAACTCTTTTTGATTAATATTGGGGTTTTATTTCCCCCCAAAACCAAACAGACCAAAAACCCTTACCTACACCTTCCTCTTCAAAAGCGATCCCACTCTCCTTTTCCATTCACTGACATGCTGGTACATCTGATCGCACTTAAACACTGGGATCTCTCTGAGGGCCCTGCCCCTTCTCACCCTCCTTCACCTCTCTGGGTTTCCTCATCTGCACCCATGTCTTCAATTACTATCCAGAAACATACCCTGAGCCCCAGCCTTGACCTCTGAACTGAGCTGCAGTGGGCATTTCTGATTACCCTCTGTGTGCATTCCCCTGAATACAGCACACACTCATGTGGGCACACTTACCTGACGGAACGTGCTAACCTCCCATCTTCCTCCTTTATTCCACATTTTAGGCAAAGGTACCGCCACCATTTCCCTAGGATGGAAATCTCTCACTGTCATCAATTCCTACCCCCCCACCAATCCCCACTTCTAACTGATAACACCTTTTGTCAATTCTGTTTTAGAAAAGTGTCTCAAATTCAAGCCCACCTCAGTATCCCACTGCCCAAGACTCAGCTCAGGTTTAGAATTCTATGATAAGTGCCCACCTATCTCCTAGCCAACAGCTATCCCCAAGCCAGCCATCCTCCGCTCTGCTAAGCCAGGGAACTTCTCCAAATCAGACCTGACCTTACCAGAGGTGCTGACAGCCCTCCCATAACTGTCTCCTCCTTCAGAGCCCAACAGGTCTGTGTCTGAATCCCTAAGAGCAATCATTAATTACAATAAAAATATTGAATGTTTACCCTGGCAGGCCTTCTACAGATAAGGAAACTGAGGCACAGAGTACAGTAATCTGCTCAGGGTCATATAGTCAGTAGTTGGCAAGGTATAGATTTGACCCTAGACACTCTAGTTCCGAAGCGCAGGCACCCTCTCACAAGGCTAACCTAACTGATGTCACTTCTTGAAGTTAACGTCCCTAAGACTCAGTTTTTTAATCTGCCAAATGGGATTAACAAAGCCTACTCAAAAGGTTGTTGTGAGGATCTGATGAAATAAGAACTCAAAAAACATTAGCTATTGCTATGCGTTGGGTTGTTTCCAGTTTGTTGAGAAGGCATTCGGAGATTCTCAGCTCGGTGTGGTTTCCCCTCCCCTCCTGCAGTATCCCTAGTATGTTTCAGAACTTCTGGGAAGGAGCCTGTGTCCTTTCACTAAGTTGGCCCGGGTGTGGGAGGCTCCCCGTGTGAAGGGAACCATGTCCAAACAGTCATTCGACTGTGCAGTCATTTATTTGCTCAGTACCAACTGAGTGCCCTTCATTGCACTGGGAACTGGGTAAACTGAATAAGATCCCTGATCTTGGATGCTCAGCCTGTGGTAAGATAAACACACAAACAAAAAATTATATGAAATAACGCCATTTGCAGCAACATGGGTGGACCTAGAGATTATCATACTAAGTGAAGCAAGTCAGACAAAGACAAATATCACATAATATCACTTATATGTGGAATCTAAAAAAAAGGATACAAACAAACTTATTTACAAAACAGAAATAGACTTACAGATATAGAAAACAAACTAATGGTTACCAAAGGGGAAAGGTGGGGGAGGGATAAATTAGGAATTTGGGATTAACAGATACACACTACTATATATAAAATACATAAACAAGAAGGACCTGCTGTATAGTTCAGGGAACTACATTCAATATCTTGTAATAACATAATGGAAAAGAATCTGAAAAAGAATATATATATGTATAGCTGAATCACTCTGCTGTACACTTGAAACATTCTAAATCAACTGTCTTTCAATAAAAGTAAATAAATAAATATTAAAAAAATAATAATTATATTATAGCAGAGTGAGTGCTATATCAGAGGATGATACAAGGGAAAAAGAAATGCTGAGAATATAGGGACTAGCTTTGCTCGGGGGGGAATTCAAGGACGTGGCACAAATCCATCAAGAGTACTTAGCAAATAATAATTTATGATGGGGCAGCTCTACCGTTCTTCTTCAGTCATGCTCCTTTTACAAAATTATTGAGTTTTGATAAGACCCCACTAAATACGAAAGCTTCAGTCCCTTTCTGAGCTTAAGGTTATCGGGAAATCTTAACTGCGACCTCAAAGGTCCAATTTAACGTAAGCAACCTAACAGCTTGAAGAAGGAGAGAAATATAAAATGTATTTCATTAAAAAAATGCTTAGATTATTTAATAATTCAAAACCGATACTATTGCCTTTTATATAAAAGCACTTGTATAAAAACATACCTGTGGCTTTCTGCATATGAAATGGAGATGATTTAATATTAAATATTTCCCTCTATATTTCTCTTTATCTAGAAAGCATGCCAGAGATGTTCTTGCCCATGTGACTTAGAAAAGACCAGGTCAGGGACATCCCTGGTGGCACAGTGGTTAAGAATCCGCCTGCCAATGCAGGGGACACGGGTTCGAGATCTGGTTTGGGAAGATCCCACATGTTGCGGAGCAACTAAGCCTGTGTTCCACCACTACTGAGCCTGAGCTCTAGAGTCTGCGAGCCACACTACTGAGCCCTCATGCCACAACTACTGAAGACTGCGCGCCTAGCGCCCGTGCTCTGCAACAAGAGAAGCCACCGCAATGAGCAGTCCGCGCTCCCACAACTAGAGAAAGCCCGTGCACAGCAACGAAGACCCAACGCAGCCAAAAAAATAAAAATAAGTAAATAAAATAAATTTTAAAAAATGTTAATGGACCCAAGAGAATTGAAAACATTTGTTAAGAAAAAAGAAAAGACCAGGTCAAAACTACCAGGGCTGTTTGAGAGCCAACAAAAAAATATTTGCTCTCCCTTCATTCCAGCTCAAATGGCCCAGATCTGCCTGCTATTAGCCTATCAGCCATGGGCGAGGTGGAGCTAGCAGGACTGAAACCTGTGGGCACAGACAGGGGCAGGAGACAAGAGTGCGGGCCACCATGGTGAGTCCCAGGCCCTAGGTGCTTGTCACCCAAACATGGGCCTCAAAGAACCTGCTGCAGAGGAGTGGGATGTGCCCCAGTGGTGGCAAAACAGCACAGAAGCCCTGGTCTCCCGTCTGTGCATTAAGGTTCTAAAAGCACAGCCCGTGGGAAACCTCTCCGTTCTACAACAGCAAGAAAGACTGAGGGGACTATTTCGTTCAAGCTCTGAAGACAGAATGGCCAGTGTATGGAGGCTCCTCCAGCACGCCAAAGCTGCAGACACCAAAATACAAAGTCATCATCTCTACAGTGATTTTAACCAACGTATCAGTCTGATTTCTCTGATCAGAATGGTGCCAAATGATAGAACTTGACCCCACTCTCACATCCAAATGCACTTTACCTTTTTTCCCCGCTTCATGCTGTCCTTGTTCAAGTTCCCTGATGGGTCCACACTGGTTATAAGCCAAATGGTCAAGAGCTATAGCAATGGGCTCACCCTCAAGCCCCCTGCCCCAAGCCATCCTTCTTTGTTTTTGTAGCTGTTGTTTTAACTGCCTAAAGGAACTCGAGTTTTCTCTGTGTGTTTGAAGCAGTGTGATAGCACTTCTCTGCTACTGATTGTTACCCCCCAGAGGTAGCAGCAGTGAGGGCAGCTTGCAGGTGTTTTGTGGGGGGGGGGGGGCAGGGGGGTCCGGTGGGGGGTCTCCTGCAGAGAAGCACATCGCACAGCAGCTTCCCACTGGCCAGGGAAGGGGGCCCACTGGGACGATGTAATGACTTCATGGCCCATCCGGGTAGGATTCCATCCCGGGTACTCCACTGGTCTGCAGAGGACCCTTTACAATCCATCTGCTCATTTGCTTTTAAGTAAAAAGGTGTGAAACGATTCCTCCAGTCAGAAAAGGAATGACTTCCATGTACCTGATTATGTCCGGTGGCTACTGGGTAAGTGTGCCTCCCTTCCGTAAAAGTCTGCTCCTAGGGGGCTTCCCTGGTGGCGCAGTGGTTGAGAGTCCGCCTGCCGATGCAGGGGAAACGGGTTCGTGCCCCGGTCCGGGAAGGTCCCACATGCCGCGGAGCGGCTGAGCCCGTGACCATGGCCGCTGAGCCTGCGCGTCTGGAGCCTGTGCTCCGCAACGAGAGAGGCCGCAACAGTGAGAGGCCCGCGTACCGCAAAAAAAAAAAAAAAAGTCTGCTCCTAATGTTCCTTCCTAGAGAAAAAGGATCGGGCGTTTTAAAATACTCAAAGAGATGCCTTCCAAAGGCTAAAGAGTAAAGAAGCTCCTTCCAGCTGTGCCCCACAAGACCATCGATCTCAGGCGGCAGAACCTTCAGGACAGAGCTGCATCACAGTTGCAGCACTGCGGGAGGGAGGAAGATCTGGATGGAAACTAAGTTTGAGGATCTAACAGGAAAATTGTTCTCCCATTTCACTTGGGGCAATGAAACTGCTAAGATTCTTCGAAGCCCGCTTGACCATTTTCTTCTGTTTTTCTCTGAAACAAGCTTTCCCTAAGTGAGCCTTCTCTGTCCTAAACTAGATGCCAGAAAGAAAAGCCATGTGGGCAGTGTGTGACCTGTTTTCCATCAGATGTCCCGCTCCCTGCTGGCGGCGTGAATTAAGGGGCCTCCAAGTAAGAACTCTCCTTGAAGAGCACCAAATACTAGTGATCTGTGTTATGGCTGCAACAGAGAACCGCAAGCCTGCGTGTGTATAAAAATATAACTGGGCAGACCCGGTATTTTCTGAGTTACCCATTTATTCTGTCATTCACTAGCAAGTAAAGCCAAGCTCCAAAGGCTCGAGAAGAATTGATAATGAAGAAGTTTTTAATGGAGAAAAAATTCTACCCATACAGTAGTTTTCTGCAAATTAAGATTGCTATTTTTGATTTAACATTGAGCATTTTAGTATTGAACGTTTTTGTATTTTAGCAGTTAGCATTTTAGGACTGGTACTGTGTGGGAGCCGAGTTTGAGGACCACTGCTGTGAAATAGTGATCATGGGCTGGTGCCAGTTCCTGCCAAGAAACAAAGAGGGGATTCTTTACTGACAGTTACAACAGATGTTATATAATCTCACTCCTTTCTTCCCGTAGCAAGTGTAATTACTTATTTGTCTAAGATGAAAAGCATTTTGCCACCTAGACTCTACTCTTTTGATTTTATACTCCCCCTCGCAACGATCAGGCAGGGTCGGCGGGGAGATGGTCAGACTTTCCTGACCCTTCAAGTTCTCCATCGGGTAATTATCTTTAGAATTGAAGCAAACTTTTATATAATTGCAATTTTATTTGAGAACCGAGTCCATTCTGCCTGGATTTGAATCCCAATTCCACTCCTTGGTAGCAGTGTGCCCTTGGACAGGTTAGTTAAGTGCCCTGTGCCTCAGTTTCCCTACCTGTAAAGTATAATCACCATAATGAAAGTACCTGCCTCACAGTACTGCTTCTGTTTCTTTCCGTTTTAATCTTCTCGCTCCCTGGTGTGCTGAAAAGGAGGAGGACCTACAGCCAGAAAATCTAAGTTTGAATTCTCATCACACTTTTTTTTAAATTAAATCATCCCACCTTTGTATGGATAATTGTTAGTCAGGCAAGCCACCTAACCTTTTAAAATCTTAGTTTACTTATCCGTGAAATGGGGAGAATAAAACCCACTTTACAGGATCCAAGGATTGAATGAGATATTGGATGGGAGTCCAAACTATCTCATTATGCATGTTACTTGTCTTCTTTTATGATTCATGACTTATGTGCTGTCCTCAGTACCAACCCTGGACAAAATTTTCTTGTTAAGCAATTATCTCCCCCAACCTCTGATACAGCTCTGCCTGTTAACCTCCTTTTTTCATCTTAACATTTTGATCCTAGCCTTCTTATCCTCTCATGCATGTCTGACTTCCAGGTATTATAAGCTGCAATTCCCGAGGATATAACTGCAGCAATGAACATGTTCTGGCACTGGAAGCTTGTGTTGCCTAGAAAAGCCTGAGTCCAATAAAATATCTGCAACACACCATCCTGCAATCAACCACATGGGCCAAGATATATGCCTGGCAGAAAGCTACTGAAATGGGCCCGCTTAGCTGGGAGGCAGTGGGGTCTCATAAAATATTTGAGGGTAAAAAAATTTCTCTCTTACCTACTCTTTGATCTGGGGCAGTTACTCAACCTTGTTGAGAAGAAGTTAGCTTATAATTTAAAACTGATGTATGCTGCATAGTGTATGTGTGTCAGGAGAGGGGGTAGAGGATCCCTCATATAGACTGGATCTTCTAGGAAATCAAACGTGTGACTACCCACACTCTGTCCACTTCCACAAAAATCCCTCATTCTGTTCTATACTTTCTTTTCCCATAGCTACTAGCACTTTCTGAAGTACTATACAATTTACTCAATTGCTGTCTACTGTCCATTTTAATCTCCACTAGAATGGGAGTCCAGGAGAAGGAATCTTTGCTATTCCTTTTGCTGATGTATTTCAAGTGCCTAAAACGATACCTGACTCACAGTAGGTGCTTAGTGAGCACCTCCTGAAAGAATGAACGAACCGCAGCCAAAACAGAGCATGAGCCCAAATACGTCTAGAAGTGCTAACTTTTGGGGAGTCATGTTTTGGGTATAATTTAAATGTCTATGAAAGTTTTCATTATTTCTTCCAATTTTAATTCAAAACGCCCTCTTTTCCTTTCCCTCTAGTGTACTGGAGCTATAGAGAGAGTTTAGGCTTTATGGATATAACTCACAAGTAAGACACCCAACTCGCAGACTGGACTTTTCCCCAGTACGCTCCCAGTTAGGGAACGACTTTGTGGCCACTGAGCAGGGCATCTGTGTTCAGAAGAAGGGGAGGAAAATAGCTCCACAATCATCCCCCAGCATTACTTCCTTGGTCTTCATGTTTCACACATTCCCTACAAGTTCAAGAGTTCATGCACTGCATTTCACTACAAATTATGTTGCAGAAAGTGAAATAATGTGCTGTGTGATTCTAAATCTTTTCCACAAACTCCGCTGTCTTGCTTTATTGTTCAGTGATGCAAAACTTCTCTTTTACAGAAGATGTATGTCTTGATCCCATTAATATGGTTCAGTAATACTCTAAGTAATAATCCACGCAAGGCAAAGTCCTCATGAATGTTAACAAAAACACACAACCAACAGTGTTTTTTGCCCTGTCAGAGCCTTTAAACTTATCAACTCCGAGTACACAGCATAATGTAATATGAATGAGGTCAGAAAGAACTGTTAAAAATCATTTTCTCATAACTCTCTGTTGAGGTTTTGAAACAAAAACAATCAGAAATACCACAACTTAGAGATACTTAGAAAACCATTATTCAATGCACACAAGCCCCTATAAATTTTGAAGATGTTACTTTCATCAACTTAGTACATATTTCACTGCACAATATTAAGTTGGATGTACTGAAAAATCTATTTCTTTCTCCTGTACGATCATAAAACCTAACAGACATAGACAAAGAAGCCTGCACATTATTTTGGGGAGGAAAAATGCACCCAAATCCCTGGTTATGCTTTTTTGGTTCAGTTAATCATGATAGCGAGCACTGTAATCTTCCTTTGGAAAAATATACTTTCTTCAATAACATGAAGATCATAACAGATTATCTTTATCACGTATCCTCATCTTCCCCTTTCTGAAATGTCTCCCCCACTGCTTTTTTGTGAAACATTCTGTTTTCTTTCCCCAACACACAGTTACCATCACTTTTCCAAACTCTTCCAGCAGGTTGGTTCTGCAGACTGCTGGATGATATGCCACTCCAAAAGCAGGAAAGCGAGGAAAGAGGCTCAGTACCTCTAAGCGTTATCACTACCTTGAACCATGGTTGCTCATTTAGTAAATTAAACCTACTTAATAGCTTTTATGCCCTGATTTTTTAAAAAATCTAAACCAACTCTATCTTTTAAACTTTCGAGGGAAGAACCCAAAGCCTTAGGAATTTTGAAGCCAAATGTGGGGTTTAATGAAACGCTTGGGTGTGGCACCTTCTGATTTCTCAGCTGCTTTGCTAACTCGACATTTTTAATACACACTGGTCCCAATTACAGCTATCTTAGCCCAAACAAAAAGTAATTAGCAATAGTTTCCAACTCCTCCAAAGATAATAAAATTCAATTGGTTAGCTTTCATTCTCTCTCTATTCCCATCCTCTAATCTGCCTACCATTGACTGAGGAATAAATATCATTCCCTTGAGATTTACTAATTTTACTATGATTTGGAGTTAAGCACAGGATTTAAATCTACTTAGCGTTTATGTTTAAAGCCTGTGGTGCTTCTCTGACGAAGCAACTTCAAAAAAACCCAAACAAATCCAAGACTAACACTAAACTCTCACTCTTCAGTGTATAGCGCCCCTCCAGAGCCATTTATTTTGCTAAAATAATTGGTCACAACATGGGAACAAAGTCGCCACTTTTCAAGGTGATTTTAAAGTTCAGTTTTCTTTTCAAATGTCTTACTTAGAAGGCAATTGCTAGGACACTAGAAAAGCAGACTGACGGAAGTATGACTTGGCTGGCTGTCATCATGCCGAGGACACACTGTGATGTCAGCACCTAAGGAGAGGCCACGTCCTTTGACCTCTATTGTGCCACAAGTCAATGGCATGCGTAGAGCTCCTTAAAGCAGGAGTAAACCTGCTTTCTGTTAAAAGGCTGAAAGAGCAATGCACAGACATCTTTATACAAATCTATTTATAATGATAATGAAGCGAATTATGCTAGGAAGCTCTGTAAGTGATCAAGAAGAACAAATTGAACGTTATTCATGCCTCATACTCATCCTCTCCAGGGTACCCAGTTCAACAGCTCCTATGAATGGGGAGTTCTGCACCCCTGAGTTAGCTGTATCACATCAGGCAGGGCATGGCTGGAGTCACTTATGTGTGGATAACTTCAGAAAGGGACGAACAAATGGGACTGAATGACACGCTGCTAAGATCTGCAACAACTATGAATCAGAAGAGACAGAGAATTAGGGATGCAAAGGTTCACTTTAAACCAAAAAAGCAAGAAACCAGAGTCAGCGCAGGTCACCTGTACAGTGTTCTTTAGGCTTTTCTGCCTTTCAGTCTTTCCATTGTTAGCTGAGAACACAAATTCTATAAACATAGTGACATAAAGAGAAAGACTAGGAAGCAGGAGATACAACCATGACCTGCCCAGGTCCGCCTGCAAAGGACTGCACAAAGGTCCACCAGCTTCCAAAAAATGATTCTCTCTGCCTTTCGTAGGCATCACCAGTGATGCACTTAGCTAGTCTGTCTGAGAAGAACAACTATCTCAAAGGCTGCAATACAATATGTGCTTTCTTTCTGATTAAAATTTGCATTTGTCTAAGTCTTAGAAAAATAGATTCTATGGTCTCAGGCAAAAAAAAAAAAATATGTCTTTGGGCTTCAGCTAATCTGGAAGGTGCTCTGTCGTAATTCTTTATATACCCTGTATTTCTACAAAGTGGACTGAAGTATAGTCAACTTATAACTACCCATGACAATTGAAGGGAAGCTATTCAGATATTCTAACATAAAACCTTACCGTTGTTTTCCTCACCTTGTATTAGGATTATGATTTGTCTTCTGAGAATTTAACACTTCAAACTTTATTGTTTCAAGCTACCTAACAAAGACTCTGCCCGAAGCTGGAAATTTGTCAAGCTTTCCCAATCTACTACTCCGTTCACACCTCTTCCCAACTTTCCAAGTTAGGAAGAGCCTGAGCCAGTATGTACAGCTCACACTTTCTGATGAGAAAGAGATAAGTAAGAAATAGGGACGCACCTCAGTGCTGCATGGACTGTTAGCACCATCTTCACTAACGATGTTAGTAAGAATTTAGAAGCAAGAGACATTCCTGAGCATCTAAACTGTGATCCATTGCAGAGAGTAATAGCTGTTCAATCTTCGGTATCAGATTGCTTTGCCCTTCATGACTTTTGTCAACTGATCAGTGAAATGTATACTACCGAAGAGGGATCAGTCACAAACGTATACATGTTACCTGAAGATTAGTAGGAAGTCAGAGGTGCCTTTTAGACGATTCATCGCAAAATGTGCACCAAAAGTGGTCCCTACTTTGTCAGTTCTGAAAAACCAGCGTTCAGTCCATGGGCTCCGTTAGGTTTCCCTGAGCCAAGAGCCCTATACTGCCAGTTCCTTCCGATTTACAGCTACAGCCGTGAAAGGCAGACTCTTCCCCCAACTTCTCTTCCAGGGCTCCTATAACCCCGCCACAGACAGAAGATTTTCTGCCTCATGAGTGTCAGTGCAATGTGAGGATAGTTATATGGAATTTGGGGTTAGAAACAAATCTGTTTGTACTCATCTATTATCATGTATCAAGGTGTACAATTATTCCCGTTATTGGTATGTAATGAAGCTTACAGAAGTCAGATATCATTTGCTGAACTGTGGGAGAATAGCTTCCCCAGCTCTCAGAAGGGAGATAATTGGGGAGAATGGCATAACCTCCAAACCTCCATGAGCTATTATCTATCTATATACGGTATATGTGAGCTGAGTGAAATAAATCTACCCTGGCTCTATTCAGAAACCCAAAAGGTTTCCACTCAACGCTGGGGAGTCCAACTAGATTGCATTTGTTATGAGACTTGATCACGTGAGGCGCGGGATTCCTGGTCCAGCTCTGCCTGCAGACAAGCCAACATCCGTACCAGTCAAGACAAATTTTTGTCAATTTATACGTTTTTTCTGTTTTTTTTTTCCGATACATGGGCCCCTCACTGCTGTGGCCTCTCCCGTTGCAGAGCACAGGCTCTGGACGCGCAGGCTCAGCGGCCATGGCTCACAGGCCCAGCCGCTCCACGGCATGTGGGATCTTCCCGGACCGGGGCACGAACCCGTGTCCCCTGCATCGGTAGGCGGACTCTCAGCCACTGCACCACCGGGGAAGCCCGTCGATTTATACTTTTAATAACCTTTATGGATAGAAATTCTACAGTTTCCCTTGGTAGTCAGCATAAGAATTTAATGATGCTGACACCCAGGATCCTGTCTGGGGGTTAGCAGGCTTCTCAGGACAGTGACATTCACATGGCTGTGCAGACAGCGTCAGGGTTCAGGATGACTCAGTCAGCGAGACTGCCATCGATAACAACAGCACATTTACTGCGGGCTTACTATGTGCCACAACTGTTCCAACTGGTTTGCGGACTAATTTACTTCACTCTCACAAGGACACTATCAGGCAGCAAACACTTTTGTCATCCTCATGTTACAGGGCAGTAAGTTGGATGGATCAGTAATATACAGCTGATCCTTGGTAGAGTGGCCTGTCTCTAGGGCCAGTGCTCTTAACCATTACGCTATGCTGTCTCTAAGAGCATCAGGATAGGGCTTCCCTGGTGGCGCAGTGGTTGAGAGTCCGCCTGCCGATGCAGGGGACACGGGTTCGTGCCCCGGTCCGGGAAGATCCCACATGCTGCGGAGCAGCTGGGCCCGTGAGCCATGGCCGCTGAGCCTGCACGTCCAGAGCCTGTGCTCCGCAACGGGAGAGGCCACAGCAGTGACAGGCCCGCGTACCGCAAAAAAAAAAAGCATCAGGGTAACCATGTGGACATCAGGTTAACCACATCACAAGGTATAGAGCAGAGGAGCACTGAATACTGAGGCAGGAGACCAGTTCACTACGACTGTATTTCGTAGTACATAGGAACCCATCAATTTTAAGATGCAGCATTATTATTTTTCATACCACTAAGAAAGAAAAAACCTTGTTGATCAAACTATGACACAGTGGTCAAAAGCCACCAATTATAAGACAATCCTCATTTCAGAGATGTTAAACTGAGGGTGAAAATGTGCATTTCAGAATTTATCAACTACTGTTACAGCATTAATTCCAATGAACAAATCATATAACCTAAGGCTCAGTTTCTACATCTATAAAATAGGAGGCTGATGATTATTAAGGTCCCTTCCAACCTGACAACTCTAGGTACCACCTATATAAGGAACAGAGCGAGCACTGGGGTGAGGAGAGTGAGGTGCCCAGGACCCCAAATTTAAGGAAGCACTACTCTCAGGTTGGCGCAAGTCCAGGGTGGGTACCTGAGAGTGAGCGCCCCCTTAAATAATACACCCTGGCACCTGGCTTCCTCATCCCAGTGGGGCCCTGATGAAGAAAGCAATGAGGGATTCAGACCATTTGTCTTCTGGAATTTTTAATCAAGATCTTTTATAATGACCTGTTCACATTTAAGAGCAACTTTTTCCAATTACTTTCATCTTTCCTACAGAGACCTATTTCCTTGCCTTGGAGCACTTCTTTACATTTCTATTCCCTCTCCAGCTTCTCCCCATTTCTATTTTTATTTTAATATAAATTTATCTATTTTTGGCTGTGTTGGGTCTTTGTTGCTGCGCGCGGGCTTTCTCTAGTTGCAGTGAGCGGGCTTCTCATTGGGATGGCTTCTCTTGTTGCGGTGCACGGACTCTAGGCCCGCGGGCTACAGTAGTTGTGGCATGCCGTCTCAGTAGCTGTGGCTCGTGGGCTCCAGAGCGCAGGCTCAGTGGTTGTGGCGCACGGGCTTAGTTGCTCCGCGGCATGTGGGATTCTCCCAGAACAGGGCTCAAACCCGTGTCCCCTGCATCGGCAGGCAGATTCTTAACCACTGCGTCACCAGGGAAGTCCCCCCATTTCTATTAAAATCCCTGATTCCAAGTTTGTTCAGCTGGTGCTGCAATGTGTTTACTGAGGCCAAGGACAGATGTGTGAGCTCCTCTGGGCTGGTACTTCGCTGTATCTCTTAAGTTATACACTGCACTCCATCTCGTGGGAAACCCATTGCTGATCTCAAGGAATGGATATAAAAGGGGCCCTTGCTACTTGGACCACCAGGACCACATTACCTGGAAGCATCTTAGAAATGCAGAATCTCAACCCCACTTCTGGCCTTGCAAAATCTGCATTTTAACAAGTTCCCTGTGGTACTTTATAAACACAGTTTGAGAAGCACGGGACTAAGCAAAATCATGCCAAATATACAGAAAGCAACTCCAATGAAAACTACTCCTTATTAAGCACCTAATATGTGTCAAATGCTTTCCATACAGCATCTCCCTTCCATTCAACAATATAGACAAGTAAATGATGGTCCATTTAAATTCAGTGGCCCAAGTGGAAGTTATTCTGGAAGTATGGTATACCTATCACTTCAGGCCAATGAGGCAAAGTTTTGTAATTTTTTTTTTCTGCAAATAGTATTATATTCACCTCCCATTCTTTCCTCACAACTATAAAGACTAGAGATCAGGACTTTCAGTTTGCACAGCCTGATATTCACTGTGTGCACTTGAGCTAGCTATTGAACTTTCTGAAATCCAGTCGCTTTATCAATAAAATAGGAGATGATAGACTGTATTATAAGGATGGAATTAAGTAAGGGATGTAAAGGGCTTAGCAGTCTTCAGCATGCAGGAAAAACTCAACAAACAAAACACACTCCACCCCTCAGCCACTAGCAGAGGCTGGTTAAGCTACACAAGTACAAATCACTGGCCTAACAATTTGCCCTATGTTTCCATTTCCTTAAGAAAAAAAAATTAGGCTCACTGGGTTTTGGGGATTATCCATCTATCTACACAGCTCCTAAGTGATGACAGGCAAAGATATCATGGTCTCTTTGAAAAACCTCTCTTCCGAGTAACGATATCCGATGTAACTTTCCTTGTGACTGAAAAATCGAGCAGCAAAAACCGCCCTCCTCCCATGACTGTACATATGCACACACTCTGATAGCACAAGAGGCACCTTGCTCATTTATTGAACTCCAGGGAAGTAGAGGGCTGCTTTTGACAGAGCTGTTAAGCAAATAAGGATCCTCCTGGCTGCTGAATAAATGATGCTATTCTTATTTGACCTTGCCAAACTAGGTTTGAGTGACCGACACGATCCAGCATTGTCTCCTGTTCATTCGTACGATGTGACAGGCACGCTCACCATGTCCAGACCCTTCTTGCCTTTGTTGCTTTTATAAAAGGTTTCATTGAATTGCTTATTAAAACTGCTGTATATAAAACTACGCCTTTGAAAGATTTCTCTGGCTGGGCTCCAGCTCAATTAGCAGACTACTTCCAGCTGATGAAAAGTAACAGTCAATATCAGATTAGAGTTAGCAACTATTCACCAGAGTAATCAAATTAGATTTGGGTATCTATGGTGACACGACAAAAATTTCCACTAAGCCCTGTGGTTTACAGTAAGATGACCATGGCTTTATATTAAATTATTGTTCAAAGTGTTTTCTCAAAATCGAATCTGCATCTCAGGAGATACACAGTCAAGTCTACGGGCATATCAAAAAATGTATAACCAGTGCTTTTCCAATTTAAATACTAAGTAGCCTAAAGGGTCTAGGAGAACAATTTGCATGGATCTTGGTCTTTCTTCTCTTCCACCGATTCCCTCCCGATTATCAATTATGACTGGCCATTGTCAAGCTGAAATGCCTGAAGTACCAACTGATCTGTCAGTAAAACTGACCAAGTCTGTAGTCCAGGATTGGGAGGATAACAGAAAAAAAGAAAAGACAATCACAGCTTTTGATATGCTTACAATCTTAATAGGATATTAAAAATACAAAGTAAAAGACAATATTAGTACAGCAGATTTCAACTTATGTGCATATGGAGTAAAAGCGTACATATATGTAGACACATTACGTGCAAATTGCGTTTAACTGAAGGTAGGCGGAGTAAATTTAGCCTTTATCGGGAATTGTTGTGTTTAGTTCATTTAAAACAAAACAACAAAAAACCCTCAGATGAGATTTTCTTCTATTTTAAAAAGTCTCTGATGCCCTGTGAGATGGGGTCATCTTTGCAGACCCCTAGCTAAGAGACATCACACAGGTTCTCAGGAAGCAGGCATCCTGCAGAGGTCCCAGCAAGACTGGACCTCCCATCAGCTATGGTCCACGTCCAGCTCTGGATCCTATAAGCATAGGTGGGATCTATCCTCTGCATTTCCTGGGAATGGAGCCCTGGTTGATGGAAGGTGGGCAGCTGTCTTAGGCCTCTTTTCCCCACAGATGCCAGCCCCCCCATCCTGCTGTCTCTCCACAGATGTCTTTCCCCCTGCTCTGATACACGAGAGTCATCCAATTGGGGAACAAAGTGACAGTCTCTCCTCTGACAGGCACCCCCAGTCTTTACTGGGGATATCCTCCAACAACCAATTGAATTCTGGAAGAGAAATCACTACCTTTTAGTGTTGGAAGAATTAAATGAAATAGCGTATATGAAAGGAAGTTATAAAATGTAAAGGCTAAAGAAATGTAAGAAATTATTATTGCCAGACATTAACTGATTAAAAAAAAACCACATGTACAGGGCTTATCTTCACTCAAATGTCAACCAGATTGTTCTGGATCCAAGCAATATGCAAAACAAAGTGAAAAACAGCACAGCAGAAGCCACTCCACTCTGTTCCCTTAATGACTTCCATTTACCTTGGCAACTAAATACACGATGACTTGGCACTTAGGGTCACAGCAAGCACCGGGAAAACAAAGCCAGCACCAACTAACATGAGTCTTCTTAAGACTCCCTCTATACGATACAATGTTTTGGCAATTCACAGTCACAGCCATGTCTCTTTTCCTCTTGTCACTATAAAAATACTGTTATATGATCTAGAGCTTTAGAAATTATATCAGTTATAGCCTCCATTCAAACAATTAACTTAATAATCCATGATTACCAATTAGATGCTCAATTGGACAGATGCTTGATCTTACATACAAAAGCAGTGCCGCTTGTGAATACCACCCACATCAAACTTGACTGACAGGTCTTTTTTTCTAAGTTAAAAAAAAGAAGTCTTTTCAGAGCATTTAATTTTCAGGGTTTTATGTGTCTGATTTGACAACCTGTATGTGATTTAGATGGAATACTTTATATTTTTACTTTGCAAATTGAAATTTTCATCAGGAAACTGTGTTTCTTTAAGGACATTTCAGGCTTTGGGGAAACATATATGCTTACCTGGGAGACCTGTTTCAAATTACCAGGTAAAGCACATTTCTGTAGTGGGCATTTGAAAATCACATCACATATTACTAACTCGATAGGGTGTATCATCTTCTGCCAGTCTCGCTGTTCATAATTACATAAATGGATGGTAGAAAAAAAAGATAGCTATAATTCCACCTGCCTTATTCAGCCCCAAATCTTTTCTCTTTTCCAGAAACGCAGTCAGATATCTGAGCCTATTCTCTGTAGAATTTCAGAATGTGAATCTCTGGTATTACCCCTGAAGACTTTGTACCTAAACTATAATATACTGCAAAATCATTAGGATTTTAAGCCTTTAAAGATACCTTTGTGCACAAAGCCTCCCAAAGAATGAGGATCATTCCTTCAGAAGAAAAAGTAAGTGAAGCAAGAGTTCATTTCTCTAATATGTCAATCTTGAAGTGGTTTTGTTAAAATAGAGTGACCATGTCTTACCAGTAAAGGAAAATGACTGGAGAATTACCAAGTAGATGTTTTTAGCCACTGTGAAATAGACTTCATGGACTGGCTAACTCGGTTGAAAGTGCTAGAATATCACGGTCTGCTATTCATCAAAGACAAGTCTGTCTAATTTTAAAAAAAAGTTTACTGATTTTATGATGAAACATTTAAACATATTCCGAAATACGTGTATCACAAAAACTACATAGCTCCATGGTTTATCACAGATAACCTTAATTTTCACATTGACCAGATAAAGAGTAAATTAAAACACTTGGCAAAGTCTTTACAATTAATTATTTATCCGGTTAATAAATAGATGAGACAGATGAGTCAGCCTCTGCCTCTGGGACATAAGAAACAAACAAGAAACAGACATAGTACTCGGCTCCCTTGGGAGGGAAAAAAAGGAGGCTCATGAAAGCCAGGATAGAAGGTCCTGAAGAAGACAGCGGAGCAGAGAAGAGCACTGGTTGGAGTTGGTCTCTGGATTTGAAGCCTTGTTCTACCACTTACCAGTTGACTGAGTTTAGGAAAGTCCCTTAACCTCTGTTGCCTAGGTCTCTGCAGCTATTAAATGGGGAACAAATCAGATAATACATGTAAAATACTTAATACATAGTATGAACTTAACACACAAGTGTTAAGTAGGCTTATCTCTTAAGGAAGTTCAAGGATAAGAAGCACAAAATTACAGCCTCATGCAAACTGGAAGGAGGTTGGGATCAAAGGCTTGTCTTTCTCCAAGGCCACAGGGCCACCCTCTCTCGTGGTGCCTCTACTTCTCTCTCCACGTTGCTGGGTCAACTCTCCCTACAGACGGGCTTCCTCTCTACTCCAGTGGGCACACGGCCCAATGGCCAGAACTCTCCAGGACCTTTCAGTTGCAGGGTGCACTGCCAACTAACTTAGTGTCTTGAGTTTCAGTACTCAAATCATTATGAGAGAATGACACGTGGACCACATCAGCTTGCCAATACTGGGCAGCTTCTGAGTTGTTTGCACTTGGGACAGGTCTCCAACCCACTCAAGTCGCCTGCGGTCAGGAGTCAGCTATAGTGGTCTAGAGTATGGTGATGTGGGTCAAACGAGCTGTAGGCAGACCACACTGTGTGGTCTAGATGACTCTCTGAAATGCTCTCCCAGAAGACCCTTCCTCAGAACGCGGAGGATACGAAAAAATGAAATATAATGAGACACCTTTAAAATCTTCTCTCACCGCTACCCTCCATGTCTACCCCAACTGTGCGATGAAAACAGTTATTTGACTAAAGGGTATAACTGTGATACCCTCCTTAGTCTCAGGCCCTGGAAAGGACCCTATAATGGGTGGGACAGTGACTCCTCAAAAGATACGTGCATATTCTAACCCTGACAACCTGTGAAGAAGACCGTATTTGGAAAAAAGAGTCTTTGCAGATTAAATTGAGGAGATCATCCTGAATTTAGGGTGGACCCTACATCCAATGACAGGTATCCTTTTAAGAAAAGCAGAGGGAGATCTGAGACACTAGCAGAGGCCATGTGAAGGCAGAGGCCCCAAGTCAAAGAACTACGGAACCATTAGAAGAAAGTGGGAGAGGCAAGGAAGGAGTCCCCCTGGAGCCTTCAGAGGGATCAAAGCCCTGCCCACACCTTGGTTTCAGACTTCCAGCTTCCAGAACTGGGAGAGAATACATTTCTGTTGTTTAAGCCACCAAGATTGTGGTCTTTGTTATGACGGCCCTAAGAAACCAATACAGACTCTAAAATAAGCATCTGTGTTTATCCGTTCAAGAAGTACTTCCTGAGTACCTACTACATGCAAAACCCTGAGCTGGACAGGACACTACGAACATGCTGGGTAAGATAAAAGAAAGGGGGATCCAACACACAAATCTGGCACATGGGCTGGCATGGTGTCCAACTTCACGACAGTGGATGGTGAGAACACAAGCAAAAACCTGGCTCAAGAACAGAGGTACATAGTACAGCCCACTGAGACTGTTGGGTGGACCCCAGGGGTCAGCTATATAATACTCGGAGAACAAGTGCCTATATTTAAGTTAAATACAGTGTGCCTAGGAAAAGCGAAGTGTTCCCCTAAGCCCTATATAGAGAAGGAACCTCCTGAATTGCTCTTCCTCCTTTCTTTGCCCAGCAAATGTCTCTACATCAACATCAAATGCTATCTCCCTGATGAAACCTTTGCCGGCTGACTCCCTAGGAAAAGGAGCAATTTCTTCCTCTGTACATCACATCAGGCTTTTCACACCGTTATTGCAGCACCAATCGTACTGCTTTGTCATCATTTGCTTACAAGTCTGCCTTCTCCACCAAATTAAGGCTCCTAGACAGAAGGGACTGTGTCTGATACATCCTGGGGTTCCTAGTACCTGGCATAAGAGATGCTCAATATATTTCTTGAACGAATGAGTCAGAGTTATTTATTCATGAATCAGGGTCCTGCATTGAAACATGCATAATAACTAAATGTTAAAACATTTTGAGGTCAGATATTTAAAAGTAGTCTTGTTCACAGTCAGAATGAATCATATTTTTGTACCAAAATAGAAACCTTTTCTATTCTTTTCTGCTCACGGTAATTCATGCCAACATTTTGGTATACGGTCAAGAGAATAGGCACAAATATATAAATAAAGTAGCCTGAACATGATGTAGCAAAAGGCAATAAGATAATTTATCAAGTTCAAACCACCTGAATAGAATTCTTTGAAATGCTAGAAACAAATCTGTCCTCCTTTTTTTATAGAAGGAAAATGTACACATAAATGTTTCACTTTACTTTGCATTTACATGCAGGGACTATTTTAGATCAGACAGTAGTCTAAGGGGCTGTTATTAAGAGAAATGGTTTGGGGCTGAGGATTCAACAAAAAGAAAATAATCACTTAACTATTTGCTTTTTAATGACAACCAGGAAACACCCCTTTACCTGTACAGCAGTGGAGAACCCATTCCTCTGCTCCTTCCCATATTACTTTTTCCTCTAAGGGCAACTAAGTGACGTGTTGCCACAGGTCTGCAGGGACCATGGCAATGCTCCTAAGGAAACGGACAGGAGAATGAACGGGCAATTTTCCCAACTTAAAGAACAAAAACTGGAGCCCAGTGGAGGATGGGCAAATGCGTTTTTACAAGGAGGGAAGCTGAATCAGCAAACTGCTTACTGAAAATGCCCCCCCTTCTCCACTCCAGACCAGAAGTCTCTCTGCAGTGGCTTCTGACCAGGGACACTGAGTTTGGTGATGCTGCCCCAGTCCTATCCATGCCAGAGCCCAACCTCATTAGACAAGTCAGTTCAAAAGAGGACAGGGAACCTTTGCCCACTGGACATCAGACCTTTTTCTTTGAGTCAACTGTAAGATTTTGATTGTTCCAGACATTTCCTTTAGGATGTTAAATCCCCCCCTTTTTTTTTTCATTTTAGCTTCCTTTCTCCTTAATGAAGAGTCAGAGAGAATGGATGCAAGGAAACCAGTTATAAATACAGGCCACTGTCCAATAATGATGATAAGCATTTAAACAGCATCTTGCAATGTACATTATTCCATTTTTTATTCCTAACAATTACACAAGCAAGCAGAATAGTTATTATTCCTTCTCTTTCATGGAGAAGAAACTAAGTTTCTGAGGGAGTAAGCGGTTTAGTCAAGTCCATCTGGCTAGCACGTATACCTGATGCCAGATAAAGTGGTTCGTATCAAGTCCCCGGGGTATTCCCTTTAACCTGAGTTGGCGTGCCAGAGACCCACCTGGGACCTTTTAAAGTTCTCGCCATTTAGCCCTAGGCAATCTCTTATTTGTAGAGGTAGCCAAGGAAAGCAGAGAGCTTTACCCTAAAGAGTAACAACTAGTGACTCGAGAACTACTCATCTCAACTTTGCCTTCTCCCCTAGACCACGGAACTCAACAGCTGAGTTCCAAGGATGGCTGATGAATTCGCCTGAGTAGGAGGGTGGCCAGTGATTGAGCCGCTGTACAGATCTACAAGTTCCAACATGTAAACAAGCAAGTTTCCTCCTGTCCAACGTCATCACCTCTAGAAATGTGTGAGGGATGCCCTAAGCAGGACGGATTTACAGTCACAGATAGAGCAGGAAACAGAGCATGGAAGGGGTTAGAAATTCAGGAAGCTGCTCTCTTCTTAGACATGTACTGTCCGGTACAGTAGCAACTAGTCACATGGAGCTCTTTCATTTCAATTTGAATTAATTAAAAATAAACATTCAGCTCCTCAGTCATACTACCGATATTTCAAGTGTCCAATAGCTACATGTGACAAGTAGCTACCATCGTGGACAGCAGAGAAAAAGAACATTCCCCCACTGCAGAAAGTGCCATTGGACAGGGCTGTCCTAGGCTGTTTTTCCTTTTCACAGAGGGACCCAAGATTTTTACTTAGGCATAACTCAGAAAGAACTCGGCTACTCTAGGTACATGCCACTGCAGAGGGCAACATGAAGAAACGATCGTCTCCCTGGCTGCACTCCTACACCAGACCCGGGGCCCCATGTTATACAAATCCAGGGCACCATTCCCATCACAGTATACATGAGTCACGTCTCGTGGCGTAGTTCAGGGTTTGTCCTGTATTACGGTTGCCTATGGCCACCCTGATCATCCCCAATTTACAACTTCTTCTTCAAATGTTTGATGTCATGTCCTCAGTATTCAGGAAGAATAAGGACCTGAGACAGCCAAGTTCAAAAGAAATCTGGAGAAAAGGACACAGCAGCATCATTCAAAGGAATTTTTAAAATAACTTACCTGAGTGAAGGTGTTCTCTTGGAAAATATTCTTCTTACCTCTGTACTGGCATGGTTTTCCTTCCAAATCTCATTACTAATGCTTCTCTAACACCTACTCCTTACTCAACAGCAGGAATCAACTCCCACTCAGAAAACAGCTAAATATTGCCACTTAAAGACTCATAAATATCAGATGTAGGTATTTTATAAGAACATTTTCGAAATTCAAATTGCAGGTGACTGTTGCAGATTTCCTTCTGTAACGTTCTTTCCACTGGTGTCACAAATTAATTGATCAGGACGAAAAAGAATGACAGATGCATTCCTCACTTCCGACACACACGCCCTCCCACCATGACCATCCACCTTGGGTGCTCTGAAATGTACTATGTATATTTAAATGTTTTGTAAAAGGTTCTTTTCTCATTAGCTTCCATTAGAATGAGATGCTTCCATATGGCTCCAGGGCATTTAAAAAGTTAGAGAACTTTTAAAATAACAAAATTAAAATAAATTAGCCTTATAATTAAAAAATTGAGGGACATGATACAATAGAGTCTAATGCCATGCTAAAAATACTCTTGGAGCGCCAGAAGGTGGGGTGACGGCTAGAGAGGTGTAAAGAAAGACATATCTCGGCAGAGGCGTTCCTGTGATTTGTGAGAAATGAAAATGTTTTTTAAGCTAAATTTTTAAAGATAACTTTTCTACACACAGCTCTCCTTTTCTTACCCTCGTACTTTGGTGAATACATCTTTTCACGTGGACTCAGTGTAAGAGAGCTGTGATTTTGAAAAAAAGGTCCTTTTTCTTTCTATAGAGATGTCTTTACACTTAGTTGGAGAAAAAAAATAACAATATAAAAACAAGGCAAGAGGGCTTCCCTGGTGGCACAGTGGTTAAGAATCCACCTGCCAATGCAGGGGACACGGGTTCGAGCCCTGGTCCAGGAAGATCACACATACCGCGGAGCAACTAAGCCCGTGTGCCACAATTACTGAGCCCATGAGCCACAACTACTGAAGCCTGCAAGCCACAACTACTGAAGCCCGCGCGCCTAGAGCCCACGCACTGCAACAAAGACTAGCCCCCGCTCGCCACACCTAGAGAAAGCCCGCACGCAGCAACAAAGACCCAACACAGGCAAAAATAAATAAATAAATGAATAAATTTATTAAAAAAAACAAGGCAAGAAGCAATGGAAAACACTTAGAAACCATGATTATTGGTTTAAAGCCCATGGAAGAAATTGTGTTTTAACAAAGACAAAAAAGAAAGATGACTCCAGAAACACAGCAACCAGCTTGGAACTGTCTCAAGTGAAGTGTGCGTACTGAGTCCCACACATGTAAATCAAGACACGAGTTATAGTTAAAGTCGTGCAATAAACGTGCACCAAATGAAGGTGGTCCTCAAATGTCATCCCCCGTGGGTAGATAGTGCGTGAGAAATCTACGCAATGACTCAAACACGACAATTCAACAAAACAGGTCCAGATTAGGCTTTTCTGAGCTTTGCTTACCTGGAGCACCAGTACAAATCCTCTATAGATGCTCTGCCTTCCCAGCCCAGAAAGTTGACATTGCAAATGAATGGATCGACAATGAAAAGTAACACATTGAATTCACCTATAATACATTGGAGACTAATATTTCATTGATTAATTTTTAATTTTAAATACAGCAATGCCCTTGGCCTTCCCCTAAATGAATGCCCCTAATTCACTCTTCAATTTCAGTCTTTATTAATAAACTTAGTCAAAATTCATCGGTCCAAATAAAAGTAAAGCAACCATTGGTCCAAACAACAAAATATAACAAAACTACTAGTGACAGCTTCTGAAAAAAATGATGAATTATCAATGATCAGTGGTCATTTTTAATGTAACTATCAATTACCAATGAAAAGTTGCCCAAAAATTGGAAACCTTCAAAAACTTTTTAAATTTGGTAAGAGTTACAAATGAAAACTGAGTCCTGCCGTTTGCTCATGGCCAGCAAAGTATTCCACCTAAACCAGCTGTGAAAAGATCCAGCTTCTCGGTACAATTCCCACCAGCAGTAACAAATCCCAAAGCAATACTTGGAAAAGTTGCTCAAATGAAAAGCCCCAGGGAATATCATGCTATTCATTCAGCAAACACAGCAAATTTCTATGGCTACATCCTGGGCTTTGGTACCACTGGGAACCATTTCACCTCTGTAATCCTAAATTGGTCCAGTGCAATATCCAACTGTGGTCCATTATCATTCCCCCTCCTTTCTATTTGCCCGTTCCAGCCATATCAACTCCTGCCACCTGTCAGGACTATATCCTCTTCCCGTCCCTTTCCTTCCAATCAATCAGCCTCCTTGACTTCACAATCCCCCAATTTGGGGCTTAATCACTCTCCAACCTAATTCCTCAACCCCTCATCCTTGCACCACACACACATGTCCAGAATAGGTTCAATCCAACCATCCACTGATGCCCCTCCAGCAGAGGGCTTGCCAAGTGCTACGGAAGAAAAATAAACTATGCAGACCAGACCAATGATAAATTTGTGGTTTCCAGTTTCAGCACACCCCAAAAAAACATTTTAGTGAGGGAGGTATCCAGGCAGCTGCCTTTCCCATTTATCCACATTTTTACCATCTTCTCAAAGCACCCAGATCCTCCCTTTTCTCCCCTGTCCATCAGCAAATGACCTCTTCTCTTCCTTGATGGTAAAAATAGAGGCCACTGAGGAATAGATTTTATCAGCTCTCAGGCTCTCTTCCCAACTACCTCCAAATTTATTTGTATTCCTATCACTCCTTCTTACAGTTCCTCCAATTACAAAGTAAAAGTCATACCTTTTATTTGAGACTTCTGTCTCCCACCTGTACCCTTGATCTCCTTCTCTCTCCCTCTGGGGTCCTGCCCATCAATCATTCTCCTCTCCTCTACCCTAATCTTTTGCTGCCCATTCCCTTGGGTCCACTAAAATGTTCATGTCTCCTTTCAAAGATATAACAGCTCTCCTTCAACCCATGCCCTTCTCCAGCTCCCTGTGCATTCTTCTTTTTCTAGGTGAACTTCTTGAATGAATGACATTTCCTCATCTTTCATTTAATACCAAATGTGCTGCAATCTAGCTTTTTTCCCCACTACTCCACTTGGTATGACGTCACTTTTTTCTATTTCCCTTAGCCTTTCTATCTGGTTATTCTCAGTGTCCATTTCTTCCGGTAAACACTGCCATTCCCTAGAGTTCCACCAAGCATGATCACACCATTTACCATCTAAACCAGGACACTCTTCAGTGTGACAGGCAGTACACTGGCCCTTTGTTCACCTGGGTTCTGACCCTCTCACTGGCTCACTCATATTCAGCCTCCATTCAGACACCTTCACTTCTCCCATGACTCCCCTTTCCCCAGGTAGGATGCTGAATCCTGGATCCACATCTCCAGGCCTGAGCCTTTAGGAGAGCTAAAGCCATAGCTGCATTTTTAAAACTGCAGACATCCTCCTGAATACCTCACCGACACGTCAGACACGACAGACTCCCGAAATAACACACCGCTCTTGTCTCTGGCCACCACACGCCCTATCTCGGTCAATGGCATTACTGCCCCTCCAATCATCACAGCCAGAAGTCATCCCCAATGTCCCTTCTCCCTCCTTCCCACCAAAATAATATTGACTATGAACTGTCATCACATTCTGTTAATTCTTTGTCTTAAGAATCCTTTAAACCTCATCTCTCCATCTCCAAGGCCATTGCCTTGTAAGTCCCTCTTCATCTGCTTAGAACAATTTTTTAAAAAAAAACTCAAGCATGCCCCTTTTTCCTAAACAGAAATACACCTTGTCCTGTACCCAGCCCAGTCCTGAATGACTCATCTCCTTTAACTGGTCTCCCTGGATCTACTTTGGATCCTTCTGGGTCCTTCTCCATTCTTCTTCCAGTTATCTGCCTTAAAAGAAATCGAATCATCATGTTATAAAATCCTAAAACTCCTAAAATTCAGCAAAACTCCTTGCCCGGTCACAGAGGCTTTATCATGGTCTGCTCTTGTCTACACATCCTGCCACTCCTAACTTACCCTTTCCCACTGCCCCCTGCCACTCACACTAGACCAAACCACTTTAAGGTCCTAGGGCTCTTTTATTAGCTGCATGGCAAATTTCCACACAACCTTGAAGATTTTTCCGCTTGGGTTTGAATGCCACCCTCTCCCTAAAGACCTCTCTGTCCTTCTTCTGGACACCTGTTTCCACTGCTGTCTGATTATTCACACTCAGGGCCGCCTCCACGAGGGGACTCCACGGCTCTGGAGACAAGGGTCACTTCTCACTCATCTCTGTCTTCCGCATGCCCAGAATACAGGAAGCAATTATTAAATACTTGAGAATCAATAAATGAATGAATTAATGAATACAAATGAAGTACCATGTGCCAGGACATCTGCTAATATAGTACAAATATTAACCACATATAAATTAAGCCCAATCATCAAGTGACGCTGAAAACCCCTTCTCTCCATAGATGAGCCATGCATTATGCCTTCTTGGCAGAATCAGACTGCATAGTATTATGTGAAGTTAAAGGGCCATAATGATTCAACTGAATAGACGAACTACTATTTCTAGGTCCAAATCATCAAAACCCCACATCTTCCAGTGGTAAGGTCCCTAAAACAGTCACAAGGGCCAGGTATAGCAATGAGACCCTTTTGGTAGAATGTCTACATCACTCTATATTCTGTAAGACTAAGAGCTGGCATTTATACTAGGGATGGAAGATTATGGTATGGTAGACGTATCAGACTATGGAATAAATCATAGGAATTTATTCTTAGCCTCATCTGTAGAACTAGATGAAATGAATGACCAGTATAATTATAGATCAGCATTTGTAGGACTACCTTGCAGAATTCTAGGTTCTTCAAAGTATTATGAATATTACCATTAGCAACCATTTTTTAAGGACACCTCAAGTGCCAGGCACAGTGCCAAACATTTTATACACAATCATTTCATTTAATTGTCATAATAATCCTATGGACATCTCTTATAAGTACACCTGCCTTCAAGATGAGGGAACTAAAGCTTAATTATAGAACTTTCCCAAAGTTCCATAATCCAGATGAATATCACCTTGAAGCCAGAGTTGTTAACCACTGTTGCCCATGTTCATACAACTTTTGGAAACTTGGTATACTCATGACCTCCTTGGAGGTTACAGTCTGCATTACCATTAGAAGGACTCTCAGAAGTCTCCCAGCAAAGAAAGCCTTTTGACTTTGTTTAACACAACAATCTTCAAGCTTCTTTGACCCCAGGAACCTTTTTTAATGGAGCCATTTGTAACATATCAGGGGGCACATGTCGAGCAGAAGACAATTTGGCTTTAGGTGGCCACCAAAGGGATTATGAACTCACTGAGGCCAGAAAGGAGAAAGGAGCTAATTGCAGCTTTCGATACAGGTGACAGAGCTAGAGAGGCATTTGTGTCACAATCTCAAACACCAGGTGACATAATAATGGTGACAATATTCATGAGTCAAATGAAAAGTGTTTTCCATTCATGGAATGAGACACTTTGATTTGATCCATGAATCACAAAACCAATTCAAGAAGCCAGTTTGCCAAGGGGCAGTGGTGGTAAAGGCTTCCTGACTGGGGCCATGGCTTTCAAATGCTGAGTCACAGAAGTGCCTGCTTGTGCTACTTTCTGGTCCTGCCACACTTCCTTCCTGTCCAGGACACTCACATCCTTGAAAGAAACCCTGGGCTTCCAATAAAACACAGTTTGGGAGACCTAAGTGTGAAAAGGCTGAGAACAAGTGGCTTTGTTACAAACAACTCACTTGTCAATTCCACTGAATTGCTCTCTATTATTTATTCAAATTCCACTTACTGACCACCTACTCTGTGTCAAACTCTACCCTAAGAGGGACGACAGCCTTCCCCTCAAAGAGCTCCCAGCCTCACGGGGGGAAGAGCAGGATACAGAGATAAAGCAACAGACCTCATGCAGTGTTGTACAAAAAATGCACGATGCTACATGTACCCTCCCTGGTCCACTTCTTTGTAGAAGGAAAGAGAATCCATAAAGGCTTCACATTCCTCATTCTAAAATGAGTACATTTATTATAAAACCTGCCCTCCAAAATCCTAAGGGAAAATGGAGGTTAGAGCCATAAGACAAAAGCTGATTAAAGGAGTATGTAATTTGAAAGTCAGCCAACATGTTCACAGTGGGCAAAGCACAGAAAGCAGGAGTTGAGATGCCTGCGGTCTAGTTTTGATCCTGAGAGGCCTTAGCACAACCCCTGGCCTTTGCCTCTTTTTCCTCTGTCCTACATGGATGCAGTGGATATAAATTAATGTCATGTGATGGGCAAAGACTTATATAATTGGAGAAGACAAATAGAAAAGACAAAAAGCTAATTTAAGATCCATTATAACAGCTATTAAAGAAAACAAATTTATTTCTGTATACAAATAACCTTAATAACTTTATGTGGACTTTTACAAGACTAAAATTAAATTACAGAATTGCTTCTCGCCTACAGACATTTTTTTTCCCCACTGAACTGTCCATCTTCTAAAGTCAGACAGGTTCAAAGGGATCTTTAGATGACTTCTTTTTACCAAAATTACTTACCTAACAATCCCTGGTTGAGTAAATTCACATCTACGTTCTATACTTACAAGATAAGTGAGCCAGATGCATTATGGAAATGAAGGGACGAGGGCCAGCCAAATGACCTCCTCTCATGAATCACACTGAAATGCTCACATGTTCTTTTAAAAATTATCATTATTCTTTTTAAAAATTGAAGTATAGTTGATTGACAATGTTGTGTTCATTTCTGCTGTACAGAAAAGTGACTCACTTATACATGTATATATACATACTTTTTAATATTCTCTTCCATTACGGCTTATCTCAGGATATTGAATATAGTTCCCTGTGCTATACAGTAGGACCTTGTTTAAATTATCATTATTAATAGACTTTATTTTAAAACACAGTTTCAGGGCTTCCCTGGTGGCGCAGTGGTTGAGAGTCCGCCTGCCGATGCAGGGGACACGGGTTCGTGCCCCGGTCCGGGAGGATCCCACATGCCGCGGAGCGGCTGGGCCCGTGAGCCATGGCCGCTGAGCCTGCGCATCCGGAGCCTGTGCTCCGCAGCGGGAGAGACCACAAGAGTGAGAGGCCCACGTGCCGCAAAAAAAATAAAATAAAACACAGTTTCAGCTTGGGAAACTAGTACAGAGTTCCCACATCAACCTATACAAAGTTTCCCTACTATTAACATCTTACAGACCTATGGTACACTTTTTACACTTAAGGAACCAGTATTAACACGTTATCAATAACCCAAGTCTGTCATTCACTCATCACTTCTTAGTTTTTTCCTAGCGTCCTTTTATGTGCCGGAAGCCCGTCCATACACTTAGTTAATCGGTCTCCTTAGGTTTCTCACGGCTGTGACAGCGTCTCAGACTCTCCTTGTTTTTGATGACCTTGACAGCTGTGAGGAGGACTGGTCTCATATTTTGTAGGACGCTCCCTCTGTAGGAATTTGTCTGATACTTTACTCATGATTAGATCGGGGTTATGGGTTTGGGGAGGAAGACCACAGAGGTGAAGTGCCATTGTCGTCAGCCATTTCAAGGCTGCCTCCTATCCACACGATTTATGACTGTCAACGTTTGCCCTTGGTCCCTTGGCTAAGGCTGTGTTCATCAGGTTTCTCCACTGTCAAGTTACCCTTTTTCCTCCCCTCTCCATACTGTAGGAAGGAAGTCACCATGTGCATCTTATCCTTAAGGAGGGGGAAGGCATGCTCCCCAACCTTTAGGGTGGAGTATCTCTATGATTTATTTGGAATTCTTCTGCACATGAAATTTGCCTTTTCTTCTGCATATATTAATTTGTTCAATCATTTACTTGTATCAGCATGAGCTCATGGATATTTATTTTGTACTTTGGGTTATAATCCAATACTACTCTGTTTATTTTGTTGTTCACACTGTTCCAGCTTTGGCCACTGGGAGCTCTTTCAATTGACTCCTGTGTTTCTCTGACACACCCGCATCAATGTGGTTCTTTTTTTTCTTTCTTTCTTTTGGAGCCTTTCCTTACTTTCTGGCACTACACAATGCTCCAGGCTCATGCTGTCTATGTCCTGCCCCAGTCCTAGAATCGGCCATTTCTCCAAGGATCTGGGCACTAAGTAAGCTTGTTGCTACTGAGATATCACTTCTTTTAAGCCCTTTCAGGTGACAGAGCAAAGAAATATATGTGTGTTTACTAACCCGCATACATATACCTACCTATAAATATTTCTATATGCAATTATATTTTTATGTACTAAGTAAAATATTATGTATTTTTTAATTCTCCAGAAAATTTCAACACTTCTAAGTTTTCTCTTCAAAGTGCCTCAGAAGAAAACTATGTCATTTACACTTAAAATTCCTCATGGAGCCTAGCATTGAAGGATCAATGAGCATTTGCCGATCTGAAATACAGAGCTGAAGAACAGGTTGAGGTATATCTGCTAGTAGTAGGTAAGCCTCTGTCTCCTCACCTATAAAATGGGGATAGCAATGATACCAACTGAAAAGGATTACTGGAGAATTAAATAAGATGATGCATGTAAATATTTAATACACTAATAAGCACTTAATATGTGATAAATAAAGTTCTAGCGTCTGGGAAAATATTTTCAAGAGCCAAAGATATAATGATATAATTTCAAGTTTCAACTTCTTTATGGTTGTCTTATTCATTTTTATCATCTTACTTAAAAGTGAGTGTTGATTTAAATGTATTGTTTTACTCCAAATATACTTTTTTTTTTACAGCAATAATACTACAGTCATGTTACTACTGGCTGAAGGCACAAAGAAATTGATCCCCTAGAGTACACCATCACAACCCGTCTCGAGGAGTGCTAATGGGTTAAAAACAGGTGTCACAGTGAGGAAGAGAGAGCAATGAGACACAGGATTAAAGTTTCCACACGCCCCTACTCCATCAGAATGTCAACCACTCCACACCAGACATGCCATTTAATAGAAGGTAGTCAGGGTTCCCACAGAAAATAATCAACTCCTACAGCTGATTAGAACTGTCTCAGTACTTGGAAGACCCATCCATACAAATCTGGAACAACATGATCAGAATGTCTTCCATCTTTTATGAGAAGATACACGACTATATACGGCAGAGAAACTGCATTATTTCCACAGGAAGGGCCAAACAAGATACTAGACACACATGGTATGTGTATAGAGTATGTTTTCTGAGGACTGATTTTAAGTAACACTGATGAGCCCTTAATGCATATTCTGGTGCTCTGAAAGTTCACTTAAGTATTCACTTAAACTAAATCGGATTAGGTTATTAGCCTAACAGGGTCAGAATGAAGTAACATGCTTCTTTAGGGTAGATCGTATGAGTTTGGCATTTTAGCAAAGCAGGCTATGGTGTCTGAGATGTGAGTGGCCCCTGAGAACTGCAGAAGGTGTGAACCCCCCATCTGAGTCACAGCGATCACGCGGGCCCACGGTGCCAACACAGCACATGCGAACTGTGCACCTTGCAGTTCTTCTGAAGAGCTCAGCATAACCAATCTATTAATGCTGCTGAGGGATCTCCAGAGGAGGCAGAGCAAGGTCCAGAGATGACCTGTGCAGTAGGTGCAATGTCAAGTTCAGACTGCACGCTGAAGATGGAGACTTCCGAGCTCGAGGCTTGACCACAACCACAGGGCGGGCCTAGCCACAGGCAGAGAGCAGAGTCTAAATCAGAGAATTAGGAAAGTGATCTCAGAATTAACAACAGGCAGCACACACCATACTAGGATATGGCTGTGAATCTCTGCCCTCCACAAAGCCCTGGAACAGCCCCTGACTGGCCAGTCCTGCCCTTGCCCTCCACATAGCACCTGGTAAGTTAGCTCATGTTCCTTCTCTGCTTAAAATGCTCCATCGGCATCCCGCTGCCTTCAGAGTGAAGTCCAGAGCCCTGGCTGCCTCTCTAGTCCCTCAGGCTGCTTCAGCCACATCTGCCTCCTTGGAGAGGCTGCAAGATTCTTGCCCATCTCTGGGCCTTTGCACACGCTATTCCTTCTCTCTGAAATTTCCTTCCTCCCATTCTTTACAGGGCTGGTTCCTTCTAAACTTTCAATTTTCTACTTAAATGTCATCACCTTGGAGTGGTCTTCCTTGACTTTTAACTATCGATATTCTCTAGCCCAATACAATATTTTGTGGCACTTAGCGTGGTTCAAGGTCATTTGTTTACTTGTTGTTTGGTCTGATGCCACCACTGTGCCATGAAATTCATGAGGACAGGGAACCTGCTGGCTTTGTCTTCACTGTTTATCCAGCGCCCAGCACATCACAGGCATTCAGTAAAAAGCACTGGTGTTAAAAACATGATGCTCAGTGGAGACGCCGGGCCCAGAGGCCACACATATTGTATGATTCCATTTATGTCCAGAATACGCAAATTGAGAGAAACAGAGCACAGACTGGTGGTTGCCATGGGCTGGGGGAGGTGAGAATGGGGAGCACCTGCTTAATGGGTATGGGGTTTTCTTTTGGCTGATGAAAATGTTTTGGAACTAGAGGAGGTGATGGCCTCACAACACTGTCACTGTAATCAATGTCACTAATGGCAACGCTATGCTATATATATTTTACCAGTATCAAAAATCATTGGTGTGGGGCTTCCCTGGTGGCTCAGTGGTTGAGAGTCCGCCTGCCAATGCAGGGGACACAGGTTCGTGCCCTGGTCCGGGAGGATCCCACATGCCGCGGAGAGGCTGGGCCCGTGAGCCATGGCTGCTGAGCCTGCGCATCCGGAGCCTGTGCTCTGCAACAGGAGAGGCCACAGCAGTGAGAGGCCCGTGTACCACACACACACACACACACACAAAAAAAAAAAAAAATCAGCGGTGTGAACCAGTGCACGCCTTGTGCTCACGTTGCCTCCCACCTTCCTGGCAGATGACAGCTAGGAGGTAGGGTGCTTCTCCTCAGGCTGATGCCAGGTTGTATGCCTGCCGGACACGGATGCAACAGGCCAGGTGCTTACCAACTGGACCACTGAGATGGACTCACTTTTATCAACTGAATTAATCCAATGAAAACCAAATCCCCACTTGGGTTGTACACGTATACAGTCAAACAGAGAACCCCAGTTCAAGTCCCCTATTTTACTCATAGAGAGGACAGGATGTGAGTTCCACGTATTTGTCCCACGTTGCAAGCCAACCAAGCTGGCCCAGAGCGGAAACGGGAAATAGGAAATTTCAAAGCAGAAGATCTCTTCTGTTCCTTTCCTGGCTCTGCTCAGTGTCAGTCCCAGTGCTAGGGAGGCTTGCCTTCACCATCTAAGAACTTCCGCTGTATTTGGAATATTTACTTCTGTAATTCACCACTTTTGAGATTACAAGTAAAACGAAGGTGTAGGGTTGGGGTGGGGGAGGTACTGGAGGTAAGATATTACTGACACTATAAAGTTAGAAGGTGTCTCCAGTAAAATATGTAACTCTCCTGCTAAGAAGGTCGGTCAGTCACTTAACAACCATTTTTTTGGTCTTCCTTCATCTACTTGCATGCAACAACTTGATCAACACCTTGCAAACTCTGCACAGTCCTAGAAAAAGTCAGAGTGACTAGTAACAACAATTGAACTGCTTATTCAAAGGAAATATTGGGGAACACTGAGGAAGTGAAATGCAAAAGATATATAAACATTATCTTTCCAAATACTGAAATTTAAGTATAGGAGTTTTTAAAATAAAATTTGTAGCCCGAAATGTGAGATTCACTTTTTTGGCCAGGGAACAACGGGTAACCTTCTGAGTCTCCCACAGTTTGGATCCCACAAAAAACAACATAGCCTTTATCAAACTGTGAAAAATTTAAACCATGTTTTTGAGTTCACAGGAGGAAGAATCTTTCTAAATCAACTCCCCAAACTAGAATTCTTGATAAGCTGAGCCTTAAAAAGACACAGACTAGTTAAAAGAAATGAACACGTATTTTCTTAAGGACCTGGATTAGGTCTTTAAAGTGAAGATGCCTACATTATACACACATGAATATAAATATCTAAATTTAGTTCATAAGGCCAAAAAAGAGACACTGATTCTCAATCATCCGCCGGAATCAGCCATTGCGGTATCATAAAACATGATGTATCAACCAGCAAGGGTATACATCACAATCCTGTTAAACATCTTGTCTGAAATGCTTCTAAATTATCTTTTTAAGTGAAGCAACCCAGATCTACAAAACCTAGATACAAATACTTTAAAGTCAGAAAAGATTTAATCTTAAAAAACCTTGAAATAAAATCTTTTAAAAAGTAGAAAAATATTTACATTTTCTACTTCATCCAGACTATTTTGAGAATCTCACATTCAGTATTCAATCTTCTCTAATATATTCTTATTTATCTATGCTATCTCCTAAGTAACACGCCCCCCGCCCCCCCCACCACCACCACACACACATACACACACACATACGCACACACACACAAACACACACACTCCCTATAGAGTTCTGGGGAAGAAAGAGGTCCTGGCTAACCTTTTCTGTTTGCCCTTTGTTTCCACTGGATTAGTAATAACGTACCATTCATTAAGCACTTGCTATAGTGCCAAGTGCTTTACATACATTATCCCTAAAACCATGCTTTCTCTCCACTTAATGGGAAGGAACCACTGGCTATGGCAGAGCACACTTTACAAAGATGGCAGCAACAATACCTCCCATCCCCATGCTCTTGTGCAACGTACCTCTGCCATCAAGAGGTGGGCCCTGTGGTGCCTCAACTCATAAAATATGGTGGAAGCGACACTGTGCCAGTTACAGGCAAGGCCCTTAGCTGACCTGACAGCTTCCACTTTCTGCCTCTTGGAAACCAGCTGCCACATAAGAAGTGGTCTCCCTGAGATTGCTGTGCTGTGACAAGCTCAAGCCTCCAGAGGGGCCCTTGGAAGATGAGCCAGCATGTGGAGAGGCAGGGGAACAAGCACATGGGCATCAGAGGTACACGTGAAGGAGTCATCTTGGAAGTCGATCCTCCAGGCCCAGCCATCAAAACTGATGCCATGAGGATGAGGCACAAACTGTCCATCCAAATCCTTTCTCATGTCCACAAAAACATAAGCAAAATAAAATAGCTGTTTCAAGCCACTAAATTTTGGCTTGTTTGTTACACAGCAATAGATAACTGTAACTCTCCCATGGACCCCTTAGCTTTGGAAGGGTCTTAGATCTAAAAAAGACTGAAAGAGATTCCAGTTGAGCTCTATCTTATGCTTGGAAATGTACAATTTATCCCATTTTACTAAGAGAGCAACTGAGGCCCAGAAAGATTAAGTGACTTGCTTAAGATAGAGTTTATCCATCATGTTTTCCTTGGCAAGTGGAGGAAGAAGCCTAGAACTCTGTTCTCTTGCCTTTTTATTACTGTGCAGCCTTTCTCCTAGTCACTTTTTCAAACTCTTTGACTAGAGCATGAAAGTAACAATAAAGTAAATGGAGAACCAAGACTTTATGATTAGAAGAAAACAACGGCCAATAACAGAGACAGCAGATTTCAGTTCACCAAACCCATGTTTCTCATTTACTCACACTTCTAAGAGTGAATAATGACTCTCCCCAAATTAGGGCATCTTAATTTGTTACGTGAGTCCACTTTGCTCTCAGTTGCATCAGGCCAATAGCTGTGGAGCAACCCTACACTGAGCTGGCTACAAAAGCAGCTGCAGTTAAGCAAGAGGGAGTCAGTGTGAGAGGCGTGAAGTAGCAGAAATAGGCTATGACTGGACTCTACTCCTTGCAGCTCCTTTAAAGGTCAAGAAGAAGCAGTTCTGCACCATCTGCTCCAAACAACTACAGAATGAAAGCCAACTCCAATTTTGAATTTAAAAGTAGCAAATTTCAAAAGGTTCCATTCAATAAGCCAAACATCCTCCTCAATGTAAAGATTCTATAAATGTGGGAACCTATGAAGAGGTCAGTGCTTGACGGCATGTCTTCTGTGCCAGGGAAGAACACACTCCACCTCAGTCAAAACGCCCTCACTCCTCGTGCTCTCAGCGTCTCTTCTAAGATCCATCCCCTCTCACAACCCTTTCTACCAGGCTCTCTGGAAACCTTTCTCATTGAAAACATACCCACTCACCCACTCTCTCCACACTTTCTCCACATCCAGCTTTTAATGGCAGGCTCTTCTCTGAGGACAACACTTCCCCATCCAAGGAAATCCACGTATACCCCCACATCCTCTGCACTACAGGACCATAAAGTGGGGCACGGGAAGTCCTGCAACGCAGTGAACAGTGTAACCAACTGCTTATTGAACATCTTCACCTTGGAGATCCCAGAGGTACTCAAATTCCACATGCCCGTAATTGAATGTATTCATCTTCCTCCATGCCAAAGCTGTTATTTTGGGGTTTTGTTTCTTTCTTTCTTTTTTCCAGCTTTACCGAGCTACAGTTAACATATAACATTGTGTAATGTCCACAAGATGTCCAACACGGTGATCTGAAGTATATATGTACTGCAAAATGACTACCACAATGAGGTTAGTTAACACATTCATCACCTCACATAGCCACCTCTTTTTCTGCATACACAAAATTGTGATTTTGTATTCTCTGTTTCAGTTGATAAGAGTCTGTCCATTCATGCTAGAAACATACCAGTTATCTTTGACTTCTTCCTGTCCCTCACCTCCAACCCCACAATCAGTGACAAATTACTAGAGTTTCCCTCATATATATTTCAAAACTTATCTTTCTTCTGCATTCTACCACACCCCTAGTTTAGTCACTCACAGCAGCTTAACTGGCCTGACTCCACCCTAGTTCTCTCAGATTCAGACTCCCAAGTAACCAGAGTTCTCCCTCTGAAATAAAACTGTGTCCTCATCGTTCTATTTAAATTCTTCAATGGTCTGCTCTGCCTGGAGGATAAAGTCTAAGTTCCCTAACACTGTTAGCTAGACCCTCTTTTATCCCATCCTTACCCATTTCTGCAGCACAGTATTTCACCTCTTACTTCCCCACTCTATTGCTTGTAGCTCCCAGCACACTTCATGCTGTTTGTTACCTCTGCACCTTTACTAATGTCATGCCCTCTCTGTCTGGGTGCTCACCACCTCTCTGTCCTCTCCCATACTTCACCTGGTTATCTCCCAGTCACTACTACATATAGTTCAGGTGTCTCTGCTGCTAGGAAGTCATTCCTGCCATTGTCCTTCATCTTTCACCACCCATAGACTAGGTTCCTTGCCTGTGTTCCTGTAAGAGACTTGGATGACCTCTATCACTATATCTCTAGCACTTTCCACAATACTCACTACTAATATAGTTTAAAGAAACTATGATTTACTCATTCTTTGTTTCTCTAGCACCTAACACCAAACCTAGCATTGTAGTAGATGCTCAAGAGACTTTTAATGACGGATGATTAAATTATTATAGGGATGTAAGACCCAGAGAATAAGTCTGTACCAAAATGTATCTGTTATCTATGGCTGTATAACAATATTACAATAATCTAGTGGCTTAAAACAATACACAGTTATTGTCTAAGAGTTTCTGTAGCTCAGGAATCCAAGCATAGCCTGGCTGGGTCTTCTGCCCTGGGGTCTCACAAGGCTGCCTTTAAGATGCTGGCCAGGGTTGTGGTCTCATCTGGGGCTCAACTGGGGAAGGATCTGCTTTCGAGTTCATGCAGTTGTTTCCAGCATTCATTTCCCTGCAGACTGTTGGGCTGAGGGCCTCACTGGAACTGGAGGTCCCTCTCCGGTGCTTGCCACGTGGGACTTTCCAACATGGCCAGAAAAGGAGAGAGTGGCTCAGTAAGACAGACAATCTTATGTAATGTAATCACAGAAGTGGTATCCCATCACCTTTGCCATATCATATTTGCTACAGACAAGTCACAGATTCCCTCCCCCACTCAAGGGCATTACAACCAAGAGGTGGGAACCACGGTGAATCTAAGAGTCTGTCTGCCACACAAAGATATGGTTTTGAGAGAACTCAACAGAAGGGGTGTGTAGCTAAAACAGCAAGGAGAGGACTGAGAACAGCAAGAGCATGTTAATTGTGTTAAAAAGAGTATGTTTATGTGCAAAACTTACTGCACAATCTTATTAATTTTTCTCTTTATGGAAATGACTTTTAGGTTACTAGAGAATTCCACAATTAATTTTAAAAAATCTGTAAAGCATAGCTCTGGGTTTGGGGGCAAATACTAAATTTAAAACATTGACCATTTTCTACTTCTACATTCTTATCGGCATCATTATTTTTGTAACTGGCTCTGCAGATCAGCTAGACTCTTCTTAAATCATTTATTTTTCATCCATTTTACAAGGTGTTTGGGGCCCAGGAAGCAGAGCTTTATTTAATATATCTCAATAATTTATAGCCAACAATACACTGAGGGAAATGTCAACCTCATAAAAACTGAAATTTGAAAAGTGAGAAATGTTCAAATTTTCCTCAGAGAAAGAGAAATTTATGAAAATCAGGCAAGTCAGGGAAGTATATTAAAACATTTGAAAACATAAAGAATGTGTTCAATGCATCAGCAAATTTTAGATGTGTCCCTGTGAGCTGTGCCACATCTATCACAAACATGGCAGCCTATGACTGCTTTGTGACTAGGCCTGTCACTCTTCAGACAAATCAGCACCGAATGTGGCCAGTGACACAGTGGTCACTTCAAGGCAGAACTTTGCCTCAAGGCCTTCCTATATCCTCCCTCAAAAGGGCTTCAATCCTTTTTATAAATGTTATGTTTCCCCTGTGAGTGGCTCTCTGCTCCCTCTGATTCGGGGTTAATCACAACTGTTATGGAGAAGGTCCCCAATGCCACTCAAGAGGTATCACGAATGAGGGAAAAGGAAAAAAACAACTTCTGGCTTTCTCCCAAAACATACAGCTATTAGCAATCATATGCAAAGACCTGGGGACCAGACCAACCTGGCCTCCAGAGAGCCAAAGAGGTCAAATTCTCCACAGTAAAAATAGCCTCTCAGGCCTCTCTTTAGTTCTCTTACCAGGGAATAAGGAGAGAATTTTCCAGGGAACTTTTAAGCTTCTGTGTAATTTCTGAGGCATAGCTATTATCTACAATTAGATTTTCAGGGTTTACCCAATGAAATTCAATAACACTCTGAGGATTCAACTGGAAAAGTACCCTTTCTCAAGGGCAACCAGATTGTAAAGGGTATGGCTAATGCCTCAGGTAAGGGTTTAAAATGCTGAGGTTGGGATTTTAACATTAAGCCCACAAAAGTGCCAGTCCTGGCGCTAAACTGGCTGACACTGGGCTACAGCTAAGCATCAAGAATTTACAAAAGAGCAGGGATGAGGGTTCTAGAATCAGAAAAATCATCCTTACTAGCTGGGCGGGTTGTTTCACTTCCCTGAGCCTCAGTCTTCTTCCATACAAATGGCCTATTTCACAGACTGGTAGCCTGAATCCGGGTTCAGACATCTCCGAGCATATTCGGTGAGCTTGGAGGAAGGGGAGTCTATCAGCAACTCAATTTATCTAAATACAGAAGAGAGCCAGGCTCACCAACTTGACTCAGGTTGGAGGGTAGCAGTGATCTTGAATTCATTAGGGTAGAGATTACACAGATCCATCCCCAGCCTAGACCTATGGGCTTGGGCTGAGCCCAGAAAGAGGAGGCTGACACGGAGAAACCAGAAGAGGCTTTTCGATGAGGGGCTCTAGGTGACATGGGGGCATAAGCAAGCTGCTCTGGTGTCCCCGAGGCAAAAGTATGACAACCTGAGAAAGGAGCGAACTCCCCTTTCACACGTGACAATGTGGCCTTATTGTAACCTAGGCTCCAAGGGACACAGAATATGTGGTACCCTGAGGATGCATTCAACAAAACTTACCAGATAGGGCTTCCCTGGTGGCGCAGTGGTTGAGGGTCCG
Organism: Delphinus delphis; assembly: GCF_949987515.2. Classification (NCBI taxonomy): domain Eukaryota; kingdom Metazoa; phylum Chordata; class Mammalia; order Artiodactyla; family Delphinidae; genus Delphinus; species Delphinus delphis. The sequence goes on from NC_082690.1 coordinate 20,999,945, forward strand.
CCTGCCGATGCAGGGGATATGGATTCGAGCCCCGGTCCGGGAAGATCCCACATGCCGCAGAGCGGCTGGGCCCGTGAGCCATGGCCGCTGAGCCTGCGCGTCCGGAGCCTGTGCTCCGCAACGGGAGAGGCCACAACAGTGAGAGGCACGCGTACAGCAAAAAAAAAAACTTACCAGGTATTAGCTGAGCACTTATACTGTGGTTGGAAGAACAGAGACAGGACTGGGGCAGAAGGCACCAGAAGCCAAGGTCGAGGTACAGAGTTGCACTCTACACAGGGGGGCTCAGAGGGGAAGACAGGAGAGAAGACACCCCCCGCAGGAACCCGCAGGTATTCGAAGGGAATTTTGCCAGGGTGAGATCATATGGTTACAGGTGGGGACGAGTGTCTAATTAATCATTAACATCAGTCTGACCCTCACTCTCATTATACAAGTAGGACAAGCTAGGGAGATCAGGGTCATTACCATTATTATTTGCAGTGGGAAAAATTTGGAAATTAAAAAAATAAATAAATCCAGATTTCACAAAATGTTCTTCAAAGCAAAGCAGGAGAGAGGAAGAATATTCCTCCAGTGATTGTGAGGCAAGAAACTGCTCCTATCATCAGACCAAGTTAAATTGTGCTAGTTCAATTTCCTTACAGTGTCTCACGGTTTTTCCCAGCTTCTCTCCTCCTGGCTTCCTCATCTTCCCAGAGCCCCATGCAAAACCACATCTCTGGGGGACGAGCAGGGGCTGCTGTAAGGCCGCTGCTCAGATTAGGCACGGGATGGAAACTCAGGTCACATTTCATAAAAGATGACTTCTGAGAAATACCAAATCTGCTTCCCACAGCTCACGAGTTCTTCAAAGTCCATTTTAATTACCAATGTTTCAAAGGAAAAGTCCTTTGTCTACTTATTCTTTAAACAGGGAGTTCAGGTTTTCTTCCATTTGAAATTGCTTTATTGATTTGACTTGCAGCAATTCTCTTAGGTGGGTATCACCAGCAGATCCCATTCAGCTAAGCACTGGATTCGATTACTGTCAAGTAAACAACTTACCACCCATGCAGATTCCATCCCCAGTCAAATATCCGTGTTACTGAATTGAACACTTCTTTATGAAAGGAAACGGAAAAGACCCTCTCAGCAAAAGGCGCACCTTCATGCCATATTGTACGTAGTGTGGTTCCCTGAGCTGTAGGGACACTGTGCATGGAAGACCAAGGAGGTGCAAGGCAGCAAACTCAGCCCTGCATCTACATCAGAACTGACTCTCAGGAGGGTAACGTGTAACATGGATCACTATGAACTATGTCTCAAAAATATTTATATCTTTAGACCTACTTATACCATTTGTAGGAATTTGTACTAAGAATAGAAAGTGAGTGTAGAAATTCACAAGGACGTTCATGGCAATGTTATTGATGGGTGAAAAAAATGGAAAGAAATTAACGCTCAATGATAGGAATTGGTTAAATAAACTAGCCAATTAAATATCCTACAGGTATTTTCAGACATTTAAAAAATACAGCAGAACATATACATATAGAAATGATATTATAATGAGCAAAGCAAATTTCTATTGTAATACAAAAAACTATAATTTATAAAACATATACATTTGTACATAGAAAAAAGAGCCAAAGGATAGACACCAAAATGTTAACATTACTTATTTTTAGGTGGTAGTTTAATGGGTAATTTTAATTTTTCTCTTTTGTCTGAGTTTGTAAAATTTCAGTAAAACCATGTGTTACTTTTTTAATAATAAAAAATAAAGTATTTTGGTTAAAGTTAGGAGAGAACTAAAAATAATCTAGCCCAACCTTTCATTTTTAAATATAGCAATGGTCGAGCTTCAGGAAGTGTACTGGGCAAAAAGAAACTCTACCACCAATAAGGGAAAATAATTTCTTAAATTGTTATTCACATTAATGTTACCTCTAAATAAAATTTGTAATTAAGTGAATTACAAACTTATCAAAATAATCTCTGACTTATTATGAAACTAGAGCCCCTCTAGACAAGTAGTTCTTCAGGTTTTCTGCGTCACTGAGACCACATTTTGAAATATTTGATTAATGCCATCAATGCAACTCCCAGAAAATGCACAAAGCTCTAATAAAGGGAAGTTTAGCACGTTGGTTCAGGAATTCACAGAGACCCAAAAGCCGGTCCATGGGTTCCATACAGCAGTGTTGTATGCTGTGACATGAAATCGTATGATGTGGAACAGAAAATGATAGAATAAAGAAGAATAAAAGGGAATAACATAAAATAGATCATGCATCTATGATGGGTCAGTAATATTTTGTGAAATTTTGGGCTCACAAAATTTTAAAAATTAATTATTTTTAACATCTGGATAAATCTAAAGAATATTCAATGATATAATTTATTCTTTTAGGTGTCTGTGTATTCTAGATCGTGATTAAGCTTTCTCGTCATGCGGCAGGGTTAACCTGTAGCAAAGTGACTATCCTAGAAGCCCGTTACTTGGGTTAAAAAAAATCCTGCACTAGAAGGGTAAATAGCATGAGGGTGATTTAACCAAGCATCAACTACACCTTTTGGAGGAAATAAGGGAAAAGAGTGGAATTTCTTAAACCTCCTATAAAAAGTTACCTATTGCTGCTTGGAAAAAATAGGAGTTAAAAATTTGGGTCAGGGCCTGAGCAAGCAGTTTTGGATTCTTTCTGGTCTATATTCCTTACGTATCAATACTTAACATTAATTATTTCTAATTATGATTTATTTACCACCTTTAAATATGGACAACATTCATTCATTTACTACTCTGATTTCTGTGAAAGTAAATCATATCTGGCCACATGCAAACTCATTTTCTCTTTCTTTCTCTCTCTCATTCATTCTCTGTCTCCTTCATTCATCTCCCCGCCTTTTTCCCAGAACAGAGCAACAGCTAGAAATGGGAAAATTCTACAGAATTGATTGAATCTGAGACATCCATACCAACCACAAGGAGACAAATGTCTGTTTCAGACTGTCTCCAGCTCCTGCCAAATGCCTGAATCCAATGGATCTTCCATCAGAATGGTGGATTGGTGTTCCATTAAGACAACTGATTCAATCAAGTTTTCTCTCACACCTGTTTCAGCATGAGCCACTGAACAGCTCTCAAACACCTCTTTTCAATAGGACAGACACACACCCCCTTAGTTTTATGGGAAGCCCTTGTAACTGTTTTAGTTCTCACTCAGGAGAGTGTAGACAGAGCAGGGAACTGATGCCAGGTGGGGGGCTCTTCGCTAGAACCACTGCTATTTTTCTGCTCTGTCCTTTGGAGCTTTGACACGCAGGCCTATACCATCTGTGGCAGGAGAGCCCATGGAAACCAAAGCTGAGGCCAAGGTCACCTTCAGCACTTTCAGCCCTTCTGTTCCCTTCCCCAGATGCTCCCCAAAGAGTATTTGCAAAAAGGGTCATTGCCCTGCATGAAAGTGTGGAAGCAGAGGGAGAATGTTAGGCATTACTAGGAGATATAATTATTATTAACTCATTACATGTGGAAAGCACTCTTTCAGGTTCTGAAGTCACATTACATAGGCTACATCTGGCCCTGACCCGAGAGTTTCAAAGGCAGTTCCAAATAAAGGAAAATAATTTTTTATCTAAGGTCAGTAAGAAACAGGCCCAGGATGAATCACAAATGAGGGTGAAGGCCAGGGAGCTGATCATAAGACCTTTCTTTTTTTTTAAATTTAGGCAAAACTTGCATAACACAAAATCAACCACTTTAAAGTGTACAATTCAGTGGCATCTAATATTGTGCAATTACCACCTATATCAAGTTCCAAAACATCAGTATCACCCAAAAAGAAAACCCTGTACCCATTCAGCAGTCACTCCCTGATCCCAAGATCTTGAGCTCAAAGGCAGATCTGACACTGTGAGGTCTGTTCACAAAAGGTCTAAGCTGAGTATAACGTCAGGCAGGAACTTTGCTCTTCTCCTCCATCCCTGTATCCTCAGCATTGCTGAAGCGATGCTGAATGACTGGGAACCAAACTGAGTAGCAGAGCAGAGAACTTGACTTGTCACTAAGCCAGTGAAGTATTAACCCCTCTCTGTCTACCCCCCCGACACTGAGCTGGGCCAGGCCATCAGTTCTGGAATCTAGAGACCTGAAGGGGCCTGACACCCAGGTAAGACTTAAGAAGGACCAAATTTGAAGACATGAGGTTAAGCAAGCACTTCCAAAGTGACAGAAGTTTTACTTTATCCCATTTAACCCGCCATGGGGACACTTGGGTCTTAAGGAAGCAATCTGTGTGAGCTCACTCAGCTGGAGAGAGGCAGAGCTGGGGCTGGGGCCTGGGCAGTGCAGCCCAAAGTACTTGCCTCCTAACACTAGACCATGGCCATTTTACAGATGAGGAAACTGAGGCTCAGAGCAAAAGCAGCAGGAACCCAGGGAATCAAAGATACTACAGGCTTCAGGACACCTCAACATCAGGATGGGCAGGAAAGCTGCCGACTAGATGGGTGAGTTTACATCTGAGTCCAAAAGGGAGAGTCCTCACTCTTTGGCTGTGTAATCAGAGGCAAGACTCCATGTCCTGGTGATACTGCAACGTTGTACAGGTCGTAGGGTGAACCCAAAAGTATGACTGGAAGGCAAACCTAATCTATGAAGTGATCCACAGAACCCACTTACGTAATGTAACGTAAAAGATCACTTTCTAAGCACCTAAAGACCCACTGTTTTTAAAGCTTTCAATGTTTCTGTTAAAAAGAATATTGTTGGGGCTTCCCTGGTGGCGCAGTGGTTGAGAGTCCGCCTGCCGATGCAGGGGACACGGGTTCGTGCCCCGGTCCAGGAAGATCCCACGTGCCGTGGAGCAGCTGGGCCCGTGAGCCATGGCCACTGGGCCTGTGCGTCCGGAGCCTGTGCTCCGCAACGGGAGAGGCCACAACAATGAGAGGCCTGTGTACCGCCAAAAAAAAAAAGAATATTGTTGGAGCAGATGGCAATGTCAATCCCAGCAAATGGTCTTTCTCCCTCTCCCTCCTCAACTTTTTAGAGTTCAGTTTTGCCTCTTTTTCTCAGGGAAAGCAGAGGACAGAGTGGTCAGTGTGCCTGGTAGTTTAAGCCTCAGTGACAACACTCTGAGACACTGCTCTCTACCCACTTTCAGACACGGAACCTGAGGCCCAGAGAGCTGAACTGCAGCAGAAGATGTCCCTGCAGCCAGCTGGCACCTCCGAGGACAGCAGCCACGGGGACTGGGACACGTGAGAATTAGGAGAAAGAGGATGTGGAGGTGACTTCCGGGACGTCAGGAACGACACTGAAGAATTTCCCCCATAACAGAGCTACTGCAACAGAGAAACAGTTCTGAGACTACGATTAGGACAGAAATTTCACGTCCCACCTGGTGTTGTCCAGGAAGCAGTGGCTATCTTATTCCTTGGTTTGCTCAGTAAAGCCCAACACATTACTAATAGTTGAAAATTTTCTTTCTATATTGCTTTCTCTGGGGTTATAATCTTAAGTTATTTGAAAAGATTTTAAGTGAGTGTATTTTATTTTATTCCTATTTTAAGTGTGTTTTACTCCTATTGGTGATTTTATTCCATGTAGGAAAAGAATGTCCTGAAGTAAATAAATATTCAATTAAATAAATAAGTAGAATCTAACAGGAAAATAGGATTCACTTTGTTTGTCTATTATTACTCAGGAAAAAGATGACACAATGAAAATGTCAGCTCCTCTATTACAAGACTTGCAGGAACCGTGTGTTCCTGTAAAAGTACCAGTAGCATAAAATCACAAATCTCCCAAGTGCCTGGGATGCTGTCTACATGGCTCACATGAAAGCCTAACAAATACAAGGCTTCAAAGGTGCATTTTAACAGCCAGTATCTTCCCACATCTATGAACTGTTCTCTAACTATCCATCTGTCAGTCTATCCATTTGTCTATATACCATCTATCAACTATCTATCTATCTATCTATCATCTATCTATCTATCATCTGCTCTGTTGCTAACATAAAACATTCAAGACTGTGAACAGATGACTTCCCAGCCAGGTAGGTATCTTTGGCTCTCTTGTGGAAAAGAGTCAACACCTCTTAACCCATAGCTGTATAAGCGAAGTTCCAACTGAAGATGACTGAGAGTTGTGTGTAAACATTAGGCAGAAATTACAAGTTCTGCTCGGTGCTTTGTGACCACCTAGAGGGGTGGGATAGGGAGGGTGGGAGGGAGGGAGACGCAAGCGGGAAGAGATATGGGAACATATGTATATGTATAACTGATTCACTTTGTTATAAAGCAGAAACTAACACACCATTGTAAAGCAATTATACTCCAATAAAAAAAAAAAGATAATCTACAAACAATAAATGCTGGAGAGGGTGTGGAGAAAGGGGAACCCTCTTGCACTGTTGGTGGGAATGTAAATTAATACAGCCAGTATGGAGAATAGTATGGACGTTCCTTAAAAAACTAAAAATAGAATTACCATATGAACCAGCAATCCCACTACTGGGCATATACCCAGAGAAAACCATAATTCAAAAAGACACATGCACCCCAATGTTCATTGCAGCACTATTTACAATAGCCAGGTCATGGAAGCAACCTAAATACCCATCGACCAAGGAATGGATAAAGAAGTTGTGGTACATATATACAATAGAATATTACTCAGCCATAAAAAGGAACAGAATTGGGTCATTTGTAGAGACGTGGATGGATCTAGAGACTGTCATACAGAATGAAGTAAGTCAGAAAGAGAAAAACAAATATCGCATATTAACGCATATACGTGGAATCTAGAAAAATGGTACGGATGAACTGGTTTGTAGGGCAGAAATTGAGACACTGCTGTAGAGAACAAACGTATTGACACCAAGGGGGGAAAGTGGCAGGGGAGTGGGGGGGTAGTAGTGTGATTAATTGGGCGATTGGGATTGACATGTATACACTGATGTGTATAAAATGGATGACTAATAAGAACCTGTTGTATAAAAAAATAAATGAAAGAAAAAAAATAAAGCAAAAAAAAAAAAAAAGAAAGAAATTACAGGTTCTGTGTGCCTTGGGCCAAACGAGTTTTGGTCCTGCCAGCATGGGCAATACGGAGGAATGGTATAGAACGCGGGCTCCAGAATTTCGCTGCCTGTGTTCAAAGCCCGAGCTCCTCTCTTCCCAGCTCTGTGTTCCTAAGCAACTTACTTAACCTCTTGTCTTTATTCTGCTGTGAAACAAGGTGATATTAATATCAACCCCAAGGACTGGATTAAGTGAGTCAGATAAGTACAGTGCTCAAACCACACCTGGCACCTACCGGGCACTCAATAATGATTACTCTGTCTACAGATCATTTTATACCTGGTTCTTTAACAGCAATCAAATTAGTATAGACTACTGAGCAAACTGTGCTCTCTCTCCCATGTTATTTTCCCCAAATGCCATCAGAAGCTATGGAGTATAAGTCTTGAGAAACATACCACCACTCATCTTTTTTTCATAACTCACCGATAGCTTCTGTAGCTCTATTCATCTTCCCGCAGAGCTTTAAATGACAGAACTTCTAACATTCCCGAAGCTGATCAGCAGATAATGTAACACAGTTTAAAAGCCCGTTTAAAAAAAATAAGAAAACTCTTTTATTCAAAGAAAAATTTCCTTGAGCTAAGCCACTTCACTCACCTCAAAGAGAAAAGCGCATTTCTATAACATGCTGGCCCATTTTAGCGACAGCATGAAATAAAAGAATTTACCCAGTCTGAATCTATCATCAGGGGGAAAAGAAGAAATATTATCTCTATCATTTAAATTCATTTCTGATATATGTTTGTATCGAGGGGTATAAATAATGCACGATGGCATTTTGGAACCATGGATTCATGCTCCAGTGTGTCCTATTACCTTCCACTCTGTAGTCACAGCGAACAGGATCCTGTGGTGAGCTCAGAGAGCTGTTTCAGACGGAGAAGTGGGAAGGGAATGGCCTCTCCCAGGGCTCCGATGTGTCTGAGTGCACTTCTTCCCTCCCACCACTACTACCCTCCCAGTGGGTGCTCTGAGGCCTGGCTGTGAGCCACCGCAATGTCCTTGGGAGAGGGTCTCAGGGCCTGGCAATGATCTACAGTCATCGCCGTTCCCTGAAATGGCCATCTTCCCGCTGCCCAGGGAAGCCAGTGCAGCAGAGGGAGTCGCCCAAGGCTGGTTTGCCTACTGGGAGGGGGAAACAAGATTCCTTCCGAGCTCTGTCCTAGGAAAATACTTATCCAATAAGCAAATTGTGATCTGCATCTCATGTAAACGTGTGTGCCTTTATTTCTCATCTGTTTAAAGAACACACCACAACTGGAGACATTTTAGCTCACAAATTTACCACCCTGGTTGTTGGTAGAAATAAAAATGGCATAAAGCTCACTAACATATTTCGCTGTTAGGTTCTACAAGTCATGTTTTACAGCGTGTGTGTGTGTGTGTGTGTGTGTGTGTGTGTGTGTGTGTGTGTGTGTTGTGTGTGGTAAGAATTGGCAAAGAAAAGTACAGCACAGTGAAACAACTAAAAAATTATTCTCTCATCTTCCCTCAAACGTTAAGTAAAGGTTAGTAGGTCCACCTTGGTGTGTGACCATGTCCTGAAGAAATTATTGATCCAAAGATGTTCAGACAATGGTCTCATATAGAAGAGCATGAAAAAGAGCAGGTAGAAAAGAAGGAACCAGAGAACACATTCAGTTCTTGCCTGACATCCTGGTTTTGAGGAGAAAACTCTTCAGACTTCGTAGATTTCTAGTGGACCCAGAAAAGCCTTGTTTCATTTGGTTAAAGAGATTTGATTGATCTTGGCTAAATACTGCCAAGGCTAAATAGTATAATGAAAGTATCATTATTATATCATTATCAGTATCATTATATCAGAAAATAGCGATACTCAGTAAACCTGCTGTGAAATCTTAAAACAGGACAAATACTCAAAACTGTCTGGACCACATTTAAACTCATCAACCATCTGCAGGGCACCTGCTAGGTGCTGCTAGGCACTGAGATGGGGTCAGGACCCTGCAGGTGGTGATGGGTAGGGGCCCTGAACACAAGGTGTGTCCTACAAGACAGGGAGTTGAAAGTGTCATTGTGACATGCAGACTCTGAGAGTTTGCTACCAGCTGGAAAGATCACAGAGGCTTCTTAAAAGAGACAGTATTCCAAATCCACTTTCAGTTAAAAGCAGGATTTCAATAGGCACAGATAGGGGAGGGGAGAGCGGGAGTTAGAGGAGAAACTGGTCTCTCCTGGAGGTGCACATGCATATCCTACCTCTATTTAAATTTATTTATTTATTTTATTTATTTATTTTTGGCTGTGTTGGGTCTTCGTTGCTGCGCGTGGGCTTTCTCTAGTTGCGGCGAGTGGGGGCTACTCTTCGTTGCAGTGCCCAGGCTTCTCATTGCGGTGGCCGCAGTTCTCATTCTCTTGCTGCGGAGCATGGGCTCTAGGCACGTGGGCTTCAGTAGTTGTGGCATGCAGGTTCAGTAGTTGTGGCTTGCGGGCTCTAGAGCGCAGGCTCAGCAGTTGTGACACACGGGCTTAGTTGCTCCGCAGCATGTGGGATCTTCCCGGACCAGGGCTCAAACCCGTGTCCCCTGCAGTGGCAGGCAGATTCTTAACCACTGCGCCACCAGGGAAGTCCTCCTGCCTCTATTTAAAATGCTCCCTGTCTGGAGGGGTGGGATAGGGAGGGTGGGAGGGAGGGAGACGCAAGAGGGAAGAGATATGGGAACATATGTATATGTATAACCGATTCACTTTGTTATAAAGCAGAAACTAACACACCATTGTAAAGCAATTATACTCCAATAAAGATGTAAAAAATAAATAAATAAATCATAAAAAAATAAAAATAAAATGCTCCCTGTCACTCATGGGACGGAGTAAAGCCCCCTCCTTGACCTGTCCCCTCCCCCCTCTCCGGTTCATTCCTACTGTATGGATTTCTCATCCCAGGGAGTAAGTACATGCAATTCCCTGGGGTTTGTTTCTGCTCTGCTTCCCACCCTCAAGCTTTTACACACAGGTTCCTCTTCCTGGAACACCATTCCCCCCTCCCCTCCCAGTTCCCCCCATGTCCTGGTTCCCTCCAGATTCCTCAAGCTCAGTCCCCTCAGCGGAAGGGTCTTCATCATCCCAGTAGAGTGAGGGCCAACGTGTTGAGAAGCCCAGCCTACACCCAGGCGGGCAGGAAACTCCACTCAGCCCTTTGGCTGGCAGAAGAACGATTCTCCTACAGCTTCCACCACGCTGCACTTGGCCTGGAGAAGAGGAGAGCAGCACCGGAACCCAGCGTCCTCGTGGCCAGTGGTACCCAGGGCCAACCCTGTGTCCTCTCCAGGGCTCTCCTGACCCATTAGAGCAGGGCTGCTTCTACTGCCTCTGGGTCAGCGCTGGGGAAGGGCTCTGGCCCAAACTGCTGGTAGCTACTATAGAAGGCAGGGTTCTCAGTGCCTTTGGCCCCGCCTTTGCTCCTAAACCATAAATCCAGGAAAACAGGAATAAAACTGAGTTACTCAGCTTATGTTACACTCTATTACAGAATCCATCAGGGTGTGTCCCACTTTCCTGCTCATGCATCTGGGGGCCCTCCTGGACCCAGAGCTCCCTGAGCATAGGGAAGGTCTGTCATTCATTGCTTTAGCGCTAGTCCTTGGTAAATCTAAGTATGTCATCCATCCGTGATGGTGGAAGGCAGGAGAGAAAAGCAACAAATATGAAAGGGAACAGCAGAAAATACAGTAGAAAAGAAGGTTGGCCCAGATCACTGAAAGCTTTAAATGGCAAAATAAGAAACCAAGAATACAGATAATGGTGAGGAAGAGGAAAATAATGGCATTACTGAGCACCTACTGTGTGCTAGGCACAGTTCTGAGTGCTTTCCACATCTTGTCAATAAAGGTGAGGATTCGAGGAAGATTCTGGAACAGCAGAGTGGTGGGATCAGAATGATGCCTTATGAAGATTCATCTGACAGCAGCAGGTAACAGGGGCAAGCAGCGGGGGAAGAGGTGGTAGTGATCCCACAGAGAGCACATGTGGGATGTGCAGGGAAATGGAAAAGCCAGGGCAGAGGCAGAACCGAGGCTCTCACAAAGGACAGAGTGACAGTGAGGAAGAGACTGAAACTCTGATAATGGGAGGAAAGGGAGGAGGGAAGATGATGGGTGATGTTGGTCCTAAGTGCAGCCAGGCAGGCATAGAGACGCGCACTGGAGCCAGAGGAGGGAGCAGAGCTTGAGACAGGCTCGGGATCCTCACAGGTGGATGCTCTGCAGTTACGAGGATGGGCCTTCCAAGAGTGCAGCGTAGTCAAGGCAGAGCCTGAGGAGGGGGGTGATGGGGAGGGATGCAATTTCAGTAGAAAGGTTGTGGAAGAAGAAGGAGGTAAGGATACCGCTTCCGAGACACGTGATGGGGAAAAGAAGGAAGAGAAGAGAAGTGGGGGACAGCTTTCTCTGCTTCTCTCGGGCCCCAGGAAACTTTATGATGTCTGAAGGCTGGAGGGAAAGATCTGCTGGAGAAAGACAGCAGATGCCACAGGGAGAGCCTTAACTGATGAAACAAGGTCCCAGCGGAAGTTAGAGGAGGCAGAAACAAGTGGCAAGTGCAAAACTTAGCTTCTGAAAGCTATTTCTTTTCCTTGCAATTCGAAAGAGGAGGAAAGTGGATTAAGAATAAAAGGATAAATTTGGGGGATGGAGAGGGGGAAAGCTGAGGGCTTTCTTTTCAGAGGGCTTTTCCTTCCTGGTGATGTGTAAGAGGGATGGAGGGGAGGACAGTGCTTGGAGGGGTGGAAAGGTCTGAACCAGGCATTGCCACAGGGAACAGAGGGGTCATCAGTCGGTCACCGGATCACCTGACCACCAGCCCAGCCACTCCAGGCTGATCCATCTCCCCAGGGGGTCAGAGTGATATTGTTGTTACTGTTGTTTCAAATGGGGGAGAACAAATCTTAAAATGGTTTTTTTTCTCCCAAAGACACGATAAAATAGCATAACAAGAGGAGACTTAAAGGTGTTTATATCTTCTCTCTTTACATTTTCCCGTTACACTCCAGTGAGCCGGTCTACAATTGGTTCGTATAAAGCAGTCAAAACAAATCCGAAGCTAGATTTCTCCATTACATAACCAGATGGTCAATTCATTGTACAGTCGCTCCCAGCTTCACAGAATATCACAGCACACTCTCCAACACTACAACAAAAGACAAGTCTCCCTCCAGCATTCTTGATGTAAGAAGATTTTTTAAAAATGTTTCAATGTAACCATGCCGAGGGGTAGGAGGGTGGGGAGGAATGGAATGGGACTCTGAGATTAGCAGATGCAAACTATTAAAAACAGAATGGATAAACGACAAGGTCCCACTGTATAGCACAAGGAACTACATTCAGTATCCTGTGATAAACCATATGGAAAGGAATATGAAAAAGAATGTATATATATGTATAATTGAGTCACTTTGCTGTAGAGCAGAAATTAACACACTGTAAATCAACTAAGCTTCAATAAAATACATTTTAAAAAAAGTTTTAATGTAACCACAATAACACACATAAAGGTGTATATGGGTTTATGATAGTTATATCCATTTTGGGAATGAAAAAATAAGACAGCATCAGAATCCTGCATCCAGCTATTTTTTAAATTGTGTATTAAATGTAAAATATGTTTAATAAAATATTTTCAGGCAGGGATTATTCCATAGCTGACTGAAATCTATCTCACCATATATTCTGCACCAATGACTATTTCCTTGTAGCTGAGACAGCCTAAGACAAATTTATAGAAACTACTTCACACTGTATCCCTGAACATTTAAATTAAAAACAAAATCTTATATGTTAATTTTTATAAAATTAGTTAGAATCATAGTTCAAAAAGAAAGAAAAGGTCTTACCTGTTGTAAAATAATAATACAAGTAGAAATGCAACAGCCAAGCCGTCCGGAAATGTTATTCCAGCCAGATGGGGGTGGGAGGGAGAAAAAAAGTTGTGATCAACAGTGATATAAAAACATTTCATTTTCTAAACAAACAAACCAAAGCATCGTAACAAAATGAGCATTAACAATCATTTTATAAAGGATGAAATAAACTATAGAACCCATCATTTTGCTGTATGTTAGCTTCTCAATAGAAATAGAACTATCCAACATAGAAGCAGTAATTCCAAACAGAAATTATTTTTATTTACATGATAGAGCAATTTGTTTTAAACTTAAGAACTGGAGTAGGCAAACTACAGCCCACAAGCCTAATTTGCCCACCTCTTGTTTTTATAAAGTTTTATTGGAACACAGCCACACCCATTTGTTTATGTATCGTCTGTGGCTACTTTTGGGATACAATAGCAGATCTGAATAGTTGCTAGAGGGTCCATAATACCCTTAAAGCCTAAGTATTTACTATCTGACTCATTACAAAAAATGTTTGCTGACTCCTGTTTAGGAGTAAATGGTAAAATTATTCCTTTACCTTTTCCTTCTCAGACAATTCCATCCTAATCAGCCATAACATGTGCTGCCCAATATGGTGGCCACTAGCCACGTGTCACTACCGCGCACTTGAAATGTGGCCAGTCAGAATTGAGATATATAAAATACACGCCAGTATTCAACAGAAAGTAAAAAGCTCATTAATAAATTTTAAAATATTGATTACATACTGAAATAATACTTTTGATACACTGAGTTAAATAAAATATGCTATTAAAATTAAGTCAAATGCGTTACATAAAATTACATTAAAATTCCAGCCATTTCTTTTTTTTTTTTTTAATGTGGCGACTAGAAAAATTTTAAATGCATATGAAGCTCACCTTTTATTTCTATTGCACAGTGGTGGCCTAGGGTCAAGGCCCAAAACAAATAATGCTCTGAGGACTAGGTCCTTCCAGGATCTGATCCTAAAATAACACACAATTCAACTTACAACAGTGTGTAGCCTATACTCCTAGGATCTAGCAGCAAATGATAGATAATTGGTCTGCTTTTCGATTTGCTTAGTAACTGAATTGCACAACTTGTCTGGATAATTTGGTGCTTGAGATGGTTTAAAAAATGAGTGGAAATGTTCAATTACTAGCTACGTACAGACACAGTTTAAGTTGTTGGGCTCAAAGTAAGTAAGGGCAGGTGACAGGGAGGGGCAGAAAAAAAAAAATCAAGTTCCTGTTAGTGCGTATGTGCCAAATGCAAAAAACAGATTTGAACAATACAACCTGTCTTATATAATTCATACTTCACACGTATTCTGTTTAACACTTACCTCACTTAATACCCAAAAGCCATTAGATACAGAATTCTTTTTTCATCAGTTGCCCCATTGATTAGGCGTATTATTTCCATATAAGTCTATGTAGTAAAATTAGACAAACTGATGAATGTTTACATAGATGATGAGAAGTCAGCAGCCCTGGAAATGACTATTCACCTCATCACATCCACAGTGTTTGTGAAATATAACATCACATCCCAGATCGTAAACATACATTTCTCCCAAGGCCACACAGAGCCAATCACATGCAGTGTGTCTGTGATGGAAACAGGCTGATTTTACACCACTTGTGAAAGCAGTCTCATTACTCAAGCAACAAGCAATCGCCGTGGGGCAGGCATGGCAAGAAAAGGAGGGGAGCAAAGCACCTCCCCTCACCCCCAGCATTTCCATGACATTTTAAAAATTAAGCTATTTCCAAGGCAATGGAGCAATGGAGGCCAAACCCCAAAGTTCTTCAGGGAATGAACTGAGGTCCAATGCTCCTAATGTGCTGGTCGGAGCTTCCCCAGTGCTTTCTGTCATGTTTCAACTATCCAATCACCTCTCTCCTATGGACCCCAGGCCAGGCCGGTCCACTCTGCTGGATGGTGAGGGATACAGTGGTGGGCAACAGCTAGTTCTTCCTTGCTCCAAAGATGCTTAGAATCAAAAGGGAGATCAGATGAGCACAGCTAAAGAAACAGGATGTAGGGCAGACCAAGGTTGATCCGGAGCAGAAAAGCAACATGCTAGGAGCATTCACAAATGGGAAAGACCCTTCCTTTTCAACTAGAAGAGAGTCAGGGAACTTTTCGTGGAAAGGACAGCTCGAGATGAAGAGTGATGAAAGGATTCTGTGTCGAGAGAATTACCTACAAAAGGTAAGGAGGCAAAAACGCGGTGGGCATGTGGAAAGAATGGTAAGCAGCACATCTTGGCAGGAACATGGATTTAGGGATTAGAGTCAGATAATGTGAACAGCATGTTGGAAATGGGTCATGGAGAGTGTCTCCATGCTGGAAAAAGAGACCCAGACTTCATCTGGCAGGCAGGGAAGAATCACAGAAGACTCCCAGTCAGGAAAATGACAAGATGCAGAATGACACAGAGGCCATAGCCCCGGACAGGGCATCACGAAGCCCTGAGTCGTGGGAGGTGCACTCCCACCGCACGGGTGACTCTGGCTTTCTGGGACCATATTTCGTTGTTGCTGTTTTCTTGGAGGTGGGCTGGAGCAGACAATCTCTAAAAGTCCCTCATGCATAAGAATGTCTGCGTCCAGGAGGAGAGCTGTGTTTGGGGAAGACCGATGTGACATTAGTGTAGACCCAGGCTGGAGCCTAGGACCAGGAAGGAGGGGACAGCAACACAAGGGACACATGGAAATGAGAACCCCAGCGTGTATGTCTGAAAGAGAAAGAGAGGGCAGCATAGAAACACCTGAAGCATTGAGAAAAGAAAATTCTATCGGGCTTATTTATTTAAAATATTGGTAGAACAGAAAGGAAGGAGTCACAGATGATTGTAAGGTTTGGTGTCTGGGTCTCAGAAGACCTGCACCCTCAGCAATTCAACCGAAACCAGCCGACACTTATTAATCAACTCCGTCGGTAGACAGACCCTGTGCTGGGCAAGGGTCTCGGAGATGAGTAAGACAGGGAGGCTCCCTGTGGCCAAGCACAAGGGTGAGGCTTCTGCTGGTTTGCATTTTTGTTTCTGCTGTGGTATTACTTGTTTGTGGGCAAAGCAGAGGGACACAATGGCCATTAGAGCCGTGGACTAGACCCCCGACAGCCTAGAGCTGTCAAAGGGCAAAAGGATCTGAATTCACAAACCCAGCTCTATTGCTTTCCCCCGTGTCACTCTGAGCAACCCCTGTAACCTTTCTGAGCTTCAACTGCCCCATCTGTCAAAGTGGTTGATAACACAGCCCTTCCTATATTATGAAGCGGTTTAAGTAAGCTTATATATGTGGGAGCACTTTGTGAATCTCCTAATGCTTTATGAATGTCGTTTGATGTGGCTGTTCATTCTGAGGCGCTGGTGTGGCATCCAGGTACCCAATAAAAATACAGGTACATAGACTGGGCAAGGGGTCCTGCTAAAGATAAGTTTGGATTAGGATTGTAGTTAAAGTCATGAGAACACATGGAGGGGCTAAGGGAAAAAGCACAGTAAAAAAGCTGAGAGATAAACTTAGATAGATGCCCACACTGATGGACTCGGGGAAGAAAAGAGTCAATGGAAACAGAAGGTGTCCTCAGGTAGGCATTTGAAAAAAAACTGGCCTTGAAAACCCACGTACTAGTCCAGACTCTCCTACTTATTGATTACTTGGCTTTGGACAAATTATTTAAGCCTCTAGTCTTTGAACTTAGACACAGGTATCCCTGGGGCGTCAGTGATGAACAGAAAAATACCAAACTCTTAGCCTATCTCTATAGTGCCAATTTCCCCCAAAGATTTGACGCAGGGTACGGAGAGAGGGCATTTACCAAGGTAGGAAGAGGAAGAGAATAGTGAGAATTGTGATAAAATACAGACAGCCCTGAGGAAAGAGAGGCTCCCAGAAAGAAAAGGTGATCAGAAGTACCAAAGAAGGTGGGCAGTCAAGGAGGATGAAGAGCTGAAGGCCTAAGGGATTCAGAGGTCATCAGTGACTTTGGAGAGAGGCATCTCTAGAGGCGACAGAGGTGGATGGCAAAAGATGATGGGAGGATGGAAGGTGAGGTTGTAGGAAAAATGGGGCGCAAAAGGATGGTCATGTCCCAGGTCTCGGGTGAGTCTCTGGGACGGGCCGCCAAGTGAGGTTCCTTGGCTTCACACAGCAAAGAATCCAAGAGTGAGCGATAGTAGGGCTTCCCTGGTGGCGCAGTGGTTGAGAATCCGCCTGCCGATGCAGGGGACACGGGTTCGTGCCCCGGTCCGCAAAGATCCCACATGCCGCGGAGCGGCTGGGCCCGTGAGTCATGGCCGCTGAGCCTGAGTGTCCGGAGCCTGTGCTCCGCAACGGGAGAGGCCACGACAGGGAGAGGCCCGCGTACCACAAAAAAAAAACAAAAAAAAAGAGTGAGCGATAGTAAACTGAAAGCAGGTTTATTTAGAGAGATACACATTCCACAGGCAGAGTGTGGGCCTTCTCAAAAGGCAAGACAGGCGGCCCCAGGGCATGGGGTCCTCTCAGAAAGTGAGAGTGGCCTGAGATACGGCGGTCGTTAGTTTTTATGGGCTGGGTAATTTCATAGGCTAAAGAGTGGGAGGAATATTCTAACTGTCATGGGGAAGGGGCAGGGATTTCCAGCAACGGGGGCACCGCCCACTTTTTGGCCTTTTACGTCAGCCTGGGAATTGTCATGGCACCTGTGGGCGTGTCATTTAGCATATGCTAATGAATTAAAGGAGCATCTAAGGGTGCTCAAGGTGTACTGGAAGTTGAATCTTCCGCCAGCTTGGGCCTAGTTGGTTGTAACCAGTTGATGTCATATCCTGTTCTTAATAGTTCTGTCATTCTTTTGATGGCTGTGCCCTTCCTTCCTGCTTCAGAACCTGAGAAAGGAGGTGACAAGGGCAGAAGGGAAAAGTGGAGTTGACAAACAATTCAGGCTATGGAATGGGGGAGATGCAATGTTTCTGGAGAGCAGAGGGGTAGAGCCTTCTTAGAAGGCTGATGGATCAATTACTGAGGAGTGGCAGAGAGGGCCCATGGGCAGAGTTTACCCTTAAAAAGGAGAAGGGGTGGCTCTTCTGTTGAGACCGTGGGGAGAGGAAGAAGTAAGAACACGAGAGGTTTGAAGCAGGAAAATAAAAAGCAAGAAACAGTTCATATCAAACAGATTGAAACTTCCAAACTGGGGGTGAGGTCATTTACTAAGAGCTCAGGGCTGGGAGCCCAGGGCGTGGGAATGGTTTGGAAGAGCCCCCATGGGGACTCCGCTAGGGAACCAAGGACACAGGACTACATGTGCTCCCGGAGAGCTGGCTTCCAATCAGAGACTTGGCCCAGGCAGAGAGGGGAGTGGGTCACCCTGAGGAGGGGCTGACAAGGCAGGCTCTCAGGGAGACCTGGACGCTTCAGGTAATGCGGCCACATTCTTTAGCCTGGCTAAAGGTATATGCTAAATGCTGCACTGGGGCCTCCCCAGGTAAGAGCTTAGTCCAGGAAGAAAGAAGGTGATCTTCATTTTTTTTCCTTGTTAAGAGTGATAATAGAACTAAAGAGATCATGGCAATCATAAAATAACAGGGGGGCTTCCCTGGTGGCGCAGTGGTTGAGAGTCCGCCTGCCGATGCAGAGGACACGAGTTCGTGGCCCAGTCTGGGAAGATCCCACATGCCGCGGAGCGGCTGGTCCTGTGAGCCACGGCCGCTGAGCCTGCGCGTCCGGAGCCTGTGCTCCGCAACGGGAGAGGCCACAGCAGTGAGAGGCCCGCGTACCGCAAAGAAAAAAAAAAAAAAAAAGAAAGAAAAAAAAAAATAACAGGGTACTAATTATTTAGACCAAACATACTTAACAAATGCCAATATATTATGTTATATTATTATGCCAGTAATGTAACACTATTGGAATAGTGTTAAATTCAGTCTAAAAATTACACCAATGCTCCTCTCATCCCGCTCTGCTAGATGATATAGGATTCACATACCTGAATTTACCAAATAATGATGCTTTATTCCTAGAACGCCAGGGCCTTTAAAGAATAATTTTAACACCATGTTCTTAAATGGGAACAATACATTTCCCTATTGGGCGGAGCATGATTTAATATCTTCTTGTGCCTAGGGGTCATCATTATAAAATCTGTCACTATGCTGGACTCTATAATATGATAATGCCTTCAGGGGTGCTGAGATGTGCAGAGTTACTTGTCCATTCAATAAACATCCCAGACCTCGATGTCATTATAGTTCATGATGCT
This sequence comes from Delphinus delphis, assembly GCF_949987515.2. NCBI lineage: Eukaryota > Metazoa > Chordata > Mammalia > Artiodactyla > Delphinidae > Delphinus > Delphinus delphis. The sequence continues at coordinate 21,019,146 of NC_082690.1, forward strand.
CCTGTCTCCTTCTCAATGGTCACATCCCAGGGTGAGATTTGTCTTATAATGTGTTGTCCACATAAACTTGAAAGGACTAAAGATTCTGGGGGAAAATATATAATCAAATTTATTAAACCAGAATTGCTGCTTTCACTGAATTACAATGAAATGGGCTCTAGCTGAAAGGTCTAGGGTGTTTCCATATGTTTCCTACAAAGAGAAGTACGTGGGTTTTGTGACAACTGTTTTCCTCAGTGCTTAGATATTTCACCGTGTCTCATTTTCTTGTCTCTGCAAACTCAAAGAATGAGCTGTCAGAAGTCTGACCCCCAGGAACCTGTAATATTATTATATTGCCTTCTCCACTATTAAGTGCTGAAGGGTCTTGCTTGAAGGTTATTAACATGGTCTTCTTAACATAGACCTGAGAGTATTTTATTATAATAACAGAATATTTCCCTAGTGTTCTTAGATGTCTAAAGAGAATAGAAGCTATTTTATTTAGCCTTGAATTTCTCATATAAAAGGTATCACGATAGCCTAAATCACTTGGGTTCTGGGTTTGGCTAGTCATGCTGACGCTTTCCAATGATGAATCCCTTATTTAATTTTTTTTTTTTTTTTTTTTTTTTCGGTACGCGGGCCTCTCACCGTTGTGGCCTCTCCCATTGCGGAGCACAGGCTCCGGACGCGCAGGCTCAGCAGCCATGGCTCACGGGCCCAGCCGCTCCGGGGCATGTGGGATCTTCCCGGATCGGGGCACGAACCCGCGTCCCCTGCATCGGCAGGCGGACTCTCAACCACTGCGCCAACTGGGAAGCCCTCTTATTTAATATTTTTAAACCACAAGCTATTTGTGAATCCCTAAAGCTGCTGACAACTAAGGAAAGGTAGTATTAAAACAATATTTCATCTTCATCTTCTATCCCATCCTACACCCTGAGATGGTAACAGATTGGAACTGCCACCCAATCAGACATCTTCTAGGTCTACAGAAACCAGGGCCATTAAAAAGAAGAGGGGCAAGAAGAAGAAAAGAGATAACCACAAACCTCATATGTTCAGATAAATAATATTACTTCTGGAATGCGGCTAGCTATATACACAATGATACAATGAAAAATAGCTCCCTTTCTTAATAAAGGAAAGAGACCCCCCCCCAAACCCATCCATTTGTGTGTTTCTTGTCTTCAACACTCTATGCTCCAACAAAGCCTTCAGGGTTTTCTGTTAAATCTAGGTCCCAAGTTTACAATCCCTCAAGAAGAGGTAAAAGTAGGAAAAAAAAAATCTATTCTGTCTCAAGGACAAACCTCTGATAGACAAGGGTTTCTCTGCCCAGGTGCTAATGTGCCACCCGTCTGTGAAGAACTGGACAGACAGGCAGCAGAAGAAACTGACTGCCAGGACAAGTGGGTGAGTTAAGCTGCGGCCTAATTACCATGACTGGATTTGAGGTTAATTTCCCTTTTCTGACAATAGCACAAAATAAAAGACAGCTCATCAATCATATAAATTAGCATAGCCCTCAGGCCCAAGCCTCAAAGAAACTGGGTCAAATCGAAAAGAAATAAGTCAGAACTTGAACAAAAGCAGATTAAACTCTCAACAATTTTTTCTCTCTTACTGGCTGCTCAGTGATATCAAACAGAATATGTCTAAAACAATGGTAATTGTTTATAACTATTTATATTTATAACTATTCCTGCTGTAGGATTCCTGCAATAGGATTGATCTAAATTTCTTTAAGCCATTTCTTCAGTCTCCAGGAGTCCTTGTTACAATGCTGTGAATACAGGATATTCAGTAAAGGCTTATTAACTAAGGACAGGCAGGGGAATGAAAGTGCTTTTTATAATGATGAAACCCAAAATTCATAAAGAAAGAATCAATGGTGTGTTTACTAATTATATTTTAGGGACACACTGAACACAAGCCCATTTCCCCATCTCCATCAATCAGATATTAGAGGTGAGATGGGAAGAGGTTAAATTATATATGCATAATAGAAAAAAGGAAACTAAAAATATCAAATGTATACCCTTACTTTAACCTCGTGACACTTGCATCTGGGTACGTGTGTATGATATCTTACATAGTTAACATTTTATGAATTAAAAAAGAATTTTAAAGGGTTAATGTACAAAAGCCACCGGTGGCCTCTCAAGGAGAGCACTTCGCCGAGTTGTGTAAGGAAGCTGGGGAAACACATCCCTCTATAAAGACAGCTCCTGAGGAAGAAGAGACCTGCAGTGGTGTGGCTGCTGGTCTTTAATTCACGTGAGCTTCTTTATTCTACAGAGAGTAACCACTAGGCTCTCTGTGGAGTAGAGGAATAAAATGTTTCCCCTTCTGGGGCTTCCCTGGTGGCGCAGTGGTTAAGAATCCTCCTGCCAATGTAGGGGACACAGGTTTGATCCCTGGTCCGGGAAGATCCCACATGTCGCGGAGCAACTAAGCCCATGCGCCACAACTACTGAGCCTGCGCTCTAGAGTCCAAGAGCCACAACTACTGAGCCTGCGTGCTGCAACTACCGAAGCCCGCATGCCTAGAGCCCATGCTCTGCAACAAGAGAAGCCACCCAATGAGAAGCCCACGCACCTCAACTAGAGAAAGCCCACACACAGCAGTGAAGACCCAACACAGCCAAAAATAAAAATAAATAATAAATAAATATGTACAGCTTAAAAAAAAAAATAACCCGGTATCAAATTTAGGATTGAAAGCAAAAGGAAGAAGCCTCTATATTTTCATCTCAATTCTTCAGTGCTCTTCATCCTGTCTCCACACTTGTACATCCTGAAGCCGGCGCCCTTCCAAGGCACTCCTCAACTGTACATTTCCTGCTAATATTTTCAAAACAACTACTAATATTTCTGCTACCATTTCTACTACTACTTCAGTGTACAGAGTAAGGTAGGAATCTTCTCAGCTCTGCTTCCCAAGGCGAGTCTGATAATATTACTGATCACAAATGAAACACAGCCTATTTCAGAAGCATGGTTCATCCCAGAGCCACAATTACTGGTCCTAATTCCGAAGCCAGAAGCAGTGATGTGTCTGAATTCCAGGGAGATGATTGAATGGAAATGTTCACATCTGATCACCTCTCACATACAAATTACTGTGTATGCCAATCTGGCAATTACCTCAAAAGTAATAGTAAAAGCCATGCAATCAAATCTGTTATTATGGTTGCCTTCAATTATGGGAGGCAAGAACCTGAGTGCAGAAAATTTACTGAGGGGGAAAAATGAGTCTCTGTATCTATTTTAATTTTAAATCAAGTCATTTCATTTCATTGGAAAACTCTTTTAATTTTGGAAAAGACTCCATTGAAATACCCAGTTAAGTATAAGAAAATAATCAGCTCATTTTCCCTGGCACACAGGGAAACTTCGCACAGAAAACAAAACCTCAGCTTCCACTCTTTTCTTCCACAATTTTATTCAATTACAGACAGAGGTGCAAGTCCCTATCGCTTCTTAAAGCGACAAAGAAAAATGGCGTAAAGAATATAAAATAGCCTAAAAATATGACGATGCCCTCCTGTATTGGGTATGACAGAGAAAACGCCATATGTTCACCAAACCCTACTCCTTTCCTCCCTGGGCACATAAGAACGTTTCCCAGCCTCCCTTGCAGCTAGATAGGGCCACTGGAATATGGATGGAAGTGAGGCAAAGCACATCCAGGCCTTGTTCCTAAAACCTACCCTGTGGTCCGCTGCACTCTCCCTGTGTCCTGTAGGTCAGCCCACAGGATGCAGGGGATTCTGGGAAGGACTAGAGGATGGATGAGCTTGAATCCCTGGATGACTGTAGGGTGCAGAGCCTGCCCCACCCCCATACCCCCAGGTACCTGTGTTAAGTCCCTGTGCTACCCCCCTGTGTGTGGGAGGTTGTTTCAGCAAGTGCTATAGCCTAACTAAGTGTAAAAAGCACAGGAATCAGTTCTACCATCTATTCCTTACGTGGAAGTCTGGAAATCTGCTCGGTTTAAGCTTCAATTTTTCATTTATAAAAAAAGATAATAGAATTGATCCTTATTATTGGTGGACTGCAAATTCACCATTTCACCTACCAGATAAGCTTTATCTGTACCCCTGAAATCAGTGCCGGTGGCCCCTCTGGGGTCAAAGACCTGTGCAGAGCATCACCCACATTCCCAGCTGCGGTGGAACAAGGCCACGCTCGCCTTCTTGTTTTCACTCTCCTACTACAAACAAGGGGTCTTTTCACGGTCTGTTTCATGCTACGTTTTTCTCTGAATTTTTGCTCTTTCTGTTGGTGACTTTGCTGTTGAAAATGGCCCCCAAGGTACCTCTGAATGCTGTCTGGTGTTCCCAAGCATGCAAAGGCTGTGATGCGCTTCACAGAGAAAATACATGATACGTAAGTTTCGTTCAGTCATGAATTAGACGTGCTGTTGGCCATGAGTTCAGTGTTCATGAATCAACAGTATATATTAAATAAAGTGTCTTCAAACAGAAACACACATAAAACAAGGTTACCTATTGATCAGTTGGCAAAAATATTGTTACCATAGGCTGGAAGGAACCTAACCCTAGAACATCCTCCTAGAAGCAATGATTCAGGGTTTGCTAATCAGTGCTCCCGGCAACTTCATAGAACCTCCTATTGCAAGTAAGGAGAATTGACTATAATAGCGTCCTTTACAAGATAATGAACGTTGATGTGTTTCCTACCTTAATGGGGTATAAAAATGTTGGCTGTTGTTTCCTGTAAATTTCCAGCTGTACACTGGGCCAATGAAATCACTTTATTTACTCTCCATCCTACCTCAAATCCCTAGTGGAGCAAGGATTAGCCCTCCTTGCTTGGTAACTACTGCCCACAGTAAAGCAAAGTATTATGTTCAAATTAACTTCCTTTATTATGCAGTTTTTTACACAGCTTTCAGAAGTCTCTAATTCCATTTTTTCATTTTCCTTTCTTGACGGTTGATTTTTTTCAAACTCTTTAATCATATGTGGTATTGTATGGACCAAACGTCCCCTTTCCCCAGAGTCCACACCCTCTTGTTCTGACCTCACCTGGCTCCTCTGCAACTTTGCTCTCATCCTAAGACTTTCCTCACCACTCTCGCGAGATGCATAGATTCTTCCTGAAATCGCTCATCTATTTTTTCTTGGTTCTCTCCCTCGTTTTGCTGAAGCACATCCCCCTAAATTCCCAGCAACACCCAAAGTTATTAATTCTCAACCAATCTTGTGATTATGGTCACCTATGATGTTGCCACCTCGACTGTACCATCACCTCAGTTGTTACTGCACCAGTTTGATTCTATGCGCCTGAAAAACACTGGCTTTTGTGATTTATGTTAGTCAGAAAAGATTACATTCACAATTTCTATGCAAAAGGAGAAGCATTAGCTCATGAAACAGCCTGCTGGGATTAACAGATCACCTCCTAACACGGAAGAAGTAAATGTGTTTGCAGGTTGTATTTAAGATGTATCACTTTCTGAATTCTAGTGATGTTTTTAGATTATAACTGAAAGAACTATATCACGTTGCTGAGAACAAAAGGAAAACTAAAAGTAGATGTACAATAAATTTGAGCAGTCGTTATGCTATTTTATTTTATGCTGATTTTTATACAGGAAAATCAAAATGGCCAGTTGATGTAATTGCCCAAATAAGTTAGAGAGGAAAAATTACCCTTATACTGCACAAAGATGTTGATACTAAATTGTTTAAAATGTGCATATACACTAGTTTGATTTATTAGATAACCTTATAATACTGTAAGTGCCAAGCAACAGAGAAATGTAAACACGATTTGACAAGGAAATCCAGGTTATTATATAGATACCTTTTATTCCCCCAGAGATCACTTTCTGGGAATCAATTCAAGGATTTGGTTTGGTAAGAATCAAATCTACATCTCCAGGAAATTTAGGAATAAACAGTGCATCCCTCCACCATAAGAGCATGCCTTTTATACCAGTGTGATTCTTGTCCTCTGATTCAATACTGGAAGGGACTTCCCATTCTATTCAATATGAATCTAAAAACCCTGAGACGTAGTTAGTTTCCATTAACTTACATTAGCACCAAGACCAGGAAAGTAGAAATTCTGATTTCAGTTACCTTAAATTGAAATTGAAATAAAATCTTAGTAAAGGAACTCAAGTCATTCATAGAAATGCTGGCTCACTGAAGCCATATGACTCAGGTCTTTGGTTATTTGGAGGTGTCTAGTCTAATGACTTCCTAGATTTGACAGTTTGGGGTAAGGTAATTCTTACCCATTCAGGTGAAAATTCACAGTAGTCATTATTAAATGCCAAAAGAAGATATTTGAGATCAACTTCATGTCAATGACTTATCTACACCAACCATTTATCATGCAGCAGGTTCTTCGTGGCAGCTGGACAAGGATTACAAGAACTGAAATCCAGGAGATCGTCTTTAAAGGTCTAGATGAGTTAAAAATTTGGGCCTCCCTGGTGGCGCAGTGGTTGAGAGTCCGCCTGCCGATGCAGGGGATGCGGGCTCGTGCCCCGGTCCGGGAGGATCCCACATGCCGCGGAGCAGCGAGGTCCGTGAGCCATGGCCGCTGAGCCTGCGCATCCGGAGCCTGTGCTCCGCAACGGGAGAGGCCACAGCAGTGAGAGGCCCGCACACCGCAAAAAAAAAAAAAAATTAACCTAACATGGAGCAGCAGCTGTAATGCACACCTGTAATGGAACCGACCCATCACATGGGAACACAGGTTCACTTTCAGGGCACTACTGCTGTGTGACTTTGACGTCCACTGGCCAGGTACTAACATCTAAAATTCCTACAACACTGCTTCTATTCATTTCCACCTACGTGTTGCTCCAGTATGTTTTATGTCCTCTTTAACATCTCAAATTTTTTTCTTTATTTGGGAAACAAACACACATTGTGAATTTTTTTGAATTAACAGTGGAAAAGGCTGTTGATTTCAAAATTGTTAAGAAAATTAAATGCTGTCATATTGAATTGCTCCTTTGTTCACACAGATCTCAAGATGATCCCAGGTCCTTGGATGGAGGAGAAGAAAAGCAGTCACAGAATACACCTCACCTCTGGGCTCCACCTGCACACACGGAATCTTATTTCCCATACGGGCACTGACTACAAGTGTCTAGCTGAATACAGCAAGCTTAAGTCCCTTCTATTAGAACAAGACTGAGACGGCGCGAGTTCATCAGACTCATCGCCCAGAAGAAAAATGGCAGAACGATACAGTGCAAAATATAAACGGAAGAAAATAAGTTTTCTGCTTCCAAATGTGAGGAGACAGAGCTTGTTGCTCTTGAATAGCTGATAATCTAACTGAAGTTTATTCTTCTGATACCTTCAAGGATAGCTCAGATGAATAACTCTGAGGTGGGTTTGACATATGAAAATAGTCAAAGGCATTCAGAGCTAGGTCCAGTAAGTGAGTCTCCTGGGGGTGCTGTCAATGACAATGACGTCTGGAGACTGGAGGAGTGGCTTTTCTGCACCTGCCACCGCCCCCCCCATGCTCCCGACTCTAGGATCTACCCCCTACCCCAACTGAAAGTGCGGGCTTGAGCCGAGCCAGATGTTATCCTGTGCGCCCACCACCTCGTCACATGGCTTGGTATGTGCTGATGCAATAAATTAATAATAATAATAAATATCTGCTGAAACACTGTCCCTGTAAAAAGACTGAGAATGGCCCCAGATCCTTCTCCTCTTGCATCTCACATAACCTCTCTAGAACAGCACATTTCTACATGGTAATTCGCCTATTTGATCTTATCAGGCATGTTCACAGTGTATCTATATGCAGCGAATCTCTGTGCTTTGCAACAGTTTTATTGGTATTTTATGGGTAACTATTAAAACTCTCGCTATCTCGTCGTCATTATCATCACTAGAATGCTCGGCAGCTATAGCATCCTCCCTCCACCAGCCCACTTAGCAGCGTCTTGCATTCACTGTTAAATAATCCTCGCAACAAGCCTGCAAGGTAAACCATGGTGAGGGCGGAAGGACCTTGGGGGCGCAGGGAACTGGGTATGAGTCCAGCTCTGAATATGTGACATGGGGTAAGTTGCCTACTCACTTTGAGTCTATTTTTCCAACAATAAAATAGAGATTAAAAACTTAAAATTTAGTATGGCTGTAACGTACATTAAGTGCCATGTCTAACAAGTTTTTAATAAATGACACCTATTTTCATTATTACTATGATCTTTTTTTTTTTTTTTTTTTTTTGCAGTACGCGGGCCTCTCACTGTTGTGGCCTCTCCCGTTGCGGAGCACAGCCTCCGGACGCGCAGGCTCAGTGGCCATGGCCCACAGGCCCAGCCGCGC